>NW_027278474.1:0-195614 GCF_030028105.1 Mobula birostris
CCCTCGGGTTTGCAATCTGCACTTTGGTGGAAAACTGAAATGTATACAACCTTATGTCAGAACATAGTATGCACTGAGAAGTAACTTTTTTGTCTTGATGAACAGAGGCATGAAACAACTTTCAAACTACTCATACCTATGTGGGAAGTTAAGCAAAGGTGTTTCCATTAGGTTTGCAGATAGAACTTTTGAGTACAATTGAAATGTATACTACTTTTATGTCAAAGCATTCTATTCACTGAGAAATCAACTTTTTTGTCTTTATGTGCACAGGTATGAAACAACTTTCAGACATCTCAGAATCATGTGGGAAATTAACCTAAGGTGTTTCCATTAGGTTTGCAGTAAGTGCTTTGGTGTGAAATTGAAATGCATACTATTTGCATTATCTAAGCATTGTATGCACTGAGATAACAACTTCTTTGTGTTGATGAGTTGAGTCATGAGACAACTTTCAGACATCTCAGAATCATGTGGGAACTTAACCTACGGTGTTTCCATTAGGTTTGCAGTAAGTGCTTTGGTGTAAAATTGAAATGTACAGTATTTGTATTTTCAAAGCTTTGTAAGCACTGAGAAAACAGCTTTTTTGTGTTGATGTGTGGAGCCATGAAACAACTTTCAAAATACTCATAATCATTTGGGAAGTTAACCTAAGTTGTTTCCATTAGTTTTCCAGCATGTACTTTGAGGCAAAATTGAAATCTATACTATTTGTATTATCTAACCATTTTATGCCCTGAGTTAACAACTTTTTTGTCTTGATTTGTAGATCCATGAGACAACTTTGAAACAGCTCAGAAACATGTGGAAGTTAACTTAATATGTATCCATCTGGTTTGCACTCTGCACTTTGTTGGAAAATTGAAATGTATACCACCTTAATGTCAGAACATAGTATGCACTAAGAAAGTAACTTTTTTGTCTTGATGAACAGAGGCATGAAACAAATTTGAAACTACTCATACCTATGTGGGAAGTTAAGCAAAGGTGTTTCCATTAGGTTTGCAGTCAGAACTTTTGAGTACAATTGAAATGTATACTACTTTTATGTCAAAGCATTGTATTCACTGAGAAATCAACTTTTTTGTCTTTATGTGCACAGGTATGAAACAACTTTCAGACATCTCAGAATCATGTGGGAAGTTAACCTAAGGTGTTTCCATTAGGTTTGCAGTAAGTGCTTTGATGAAAAGTTGAAATGTATACCATTTCTATTATCTAAGCATTGTATGCACTGAGATAACAAATTTTTTGTGTTGATGAGTGGAGCCATGAGACCACTTTCAAACAGCTCAGAAAGATGTGGGAAGTTTACTTAAAATGTATCCCTCTAATTTGCAATCTGCACTTTGGTGGAAAACTGAAATGTATGCAACTTAATGTCAGAACATAGTGTGCACTGAGAAAGTAATTTTTTTGTCTAGATGAACAGAGGCATGAAACAACTTTCAAACTACTCATACCTATGTGGGAAGTTAAGCAAAGGTGTTTCCATTAGGTTTGCACTCAGAACTTTTGAGTACAATTGAAATGTATACTACTTTTATGTCAAAGCATTCTATTCACTGAGAAATCAACTTTTTTGTCTTTATGTGCACAGGTATGAAACAACTTTCAGACATCTCAGAATCATGTGGGAAGTTAACCTGAGGTGTTTCCATTAGGTTTGCAGTAAGTGCTTTGGTGTAAAATTGAAATGCATACTATTTGTATTATCTAAGCTTTGTATGCACTGAGAAAACAACTTTTTTGTGTTGATGTGTGGAGCCATGAAACAACTTTCAAAATACTCATAATCATTTGGGAAGTTAACCTAAGGTGTTTCCATTAGTTTTCCAGCATGTACTTTGAGGCAAAATTGAAATCTATACTATTTGTATTATCTAACCATTTTATGCCCTGAGTTAACAACTTTTTTGTCTTGATTTGTAGATCCATGAGACAACTTTGAAACAGCTCAGAAACATGTGGGAAGTTCACTTAATATGTATCCATCTGGTTTGCACTCTGCACTTTGTTGGAAAATTGAAATGTATACCACCTTAATGTCAGAACATAGTATGCACTGAGAAAGTAACTTTTTTGTCTTGATGAACAGAGGCATGAAACAACTTTCAAACTACTCATACCTATGTGGGAAGTTAAGCAAAGGTGTTTCCATTAGGTTTGCAGTCAGAACTTTTGAGTACAATTGAAATGTATACTACTTTTATGTCAAAGCATTCTATTCACTGAGAATCAACTTTTTTGTCTTTATGTGCACAGGTATGAAACAACTTTCAGACATCTCAGAATCATGTGGGAAGTTAACCTAAGGTGTTTCCATTAGGATTGCAGTAAGTGCTTTGGTGTAAAATTGAAATGCATACTATTTGTATTATCTAAGCATTGTATGCACTGAGATAACAACTTTTTTGTGTTGATGAGTAGAGCCATGAGACAACTTTCAAACAGCTCAGAAACATGTGGGAAGTTAACTTAAAATGTATCCCTCGGGTTTGCAATCTGCACTTTGGTGGAAAACTGAAATGTATACAACCTTATGTCAGAACATAGTATGCACTTGAGAAAGTAACTTTTTTGTCTTGATGAACAGCGGCATGAAACAACTTTCAAACTACTCATACCTATGTGGGAAGTTAAGCAAAGGTGTTTCCATTAGGTTTGCAGTCAGAACTTTTGAGTACAATTGAAATGTATACTACTTTTATGTCAAAGCATTCTACTCACTGAGAAATCAACTTTTTTGTCTTTATGTGCACACGTATGAAGCAACTTTCAGACATCTCAGAATCATGTGGGAAGTTAACCTGAGGTGTTTCCATTAGGTTTGCAGTAAGTGCTTTGGTGTAAAATTGAAATGCATACTATTTGTATTATCTAAGCATTGTATGCACTGAGATAACAACTTTTTTGTGTTGATGAGTGGAGCCATGAGACAACTTTCAAACAGCTCAGAGACATGTGGGAAGTTAACTTAATATGTATCCATCTGGTTTAACTCTGCACTTTGTTGGAAAATTGAAATGTATACCACCTTAATGTCAGAACATAGTATGCACTGAGAAAGTAACTTTTTTGTCTTGATGAACAGAGGCATGAAACAACTTTCAAACTACTCATACCTATGTGGGAAGTTAAGCAAAGGTGTTTCCATTAGGTTTGCAGTCAGAACTTTTGAGTACAATTGAAATGTATCCTACTTTTATGTCAAAGCATTCTATTCACAGAGAAATCAACTTTTTTGTCTTTATGTGCACAGGTATGAAACAACTTTCAGACATCTCAGAATCATGTGGGAAGTTAACTTGAGGTGTTTCCATTAGGTTTGCAGTAAGTGCTTTGGTGTAAAATTGAAATGCATACTATTTGCATTATCTAAGCATTGTATGCACAGAGATAACAACTTTTTTGTGTTGATGTGTGGAGCCATGAAACAACTTTCAAAATACTCATAATCATTTGGGAAGTTAACCTAAGTTGTTTCCATTAGTTTTCCAGCATGTACTTTGAGGCAAAATTGAAATCTATACTATTTGTATTATCTAACCATTTTATGCCCTGAGTTAACAACTTTTTTGTCTTGATTTGTAGATCCATGAGACAACTTTGAAACAGCTCAGAAACATGTGGGAAGTTAACTTAATATGTATCCATCTGGTTTGCACTCTGCACTTTGTTGGAAAATTGAAATGTATACCACCTTAATGTCAGAACATAGTATGCACTAAGAAAGTAACTTTTTTGTCTTGATGAACAGAGGCATGAAACAAATTTGAAACTACTCATACCTATGTGGGAAGTTAAGCAAAGGTGTTTCCATTAGGTTTGCAGTCAGAACTTTTGAGTACAATTGAAATGTATACTACTTTTATGTCAAAGCATTGTATTCACTGAGAAATCAACTTTTTTGTCTTTATGTGCACAGGTATGAAACAACTTTCAGACATCTCAGAATCATGTGGGAAGTTAACCTAAGGTGTTTCCATTAGGTTTGCAGTAAGTGCTTTGATGAAAAGTTGAAATGTATTCTATTTGTATTATCTAAGCATAATATTTGTATTTGTATTATCTAAGCACTGAGATAACAAATTTTTTGTGTTGATGAGTGGAGCCATGAGACCACTTTCAAACAGCTCAGAAAGATGTGGGAAGTTTACTTAAAATGTATCCCTCTAATTTGCAATCTGCACTTTGGTGGAAAACTGAAATGTATGCAACTTAATGTCAGAACATAGTGTGCACTGAGAAAGTAATTTTTTTGTCTAGATGAACAGAGGCATGAAACAACTTTCAAACTACTCATACCTATGTGGGAAAAAAGCAAAGGTGTTTCCATTAGGTTTGCACTCAGAACTTTTGAGTACAATTGAAATGTATACTACTTTTATGTCAAAGCATTCTATTCACTGAGAAATCAACTTTTTTGTCTTTATGTGCACAGGTATGAAACAACTTTCAGACATCTCAGAATCATGTGGGAAGTTAACCTGAGGTGTTTCCATTCGGTTTGCAGTAAGTGCTTTGGTGTAAAATTGAAATGCATACTATTTGTATTATCTAAGCTTTGTATGCACTGAGAAAACAACTTTTTTGTGTTGATGTGTGGAGCCATGAAACAACTTTCAAAATACTCATAATCATTTGGGAAGTTAACCTAAGGTGTTTCCATTAGTTTTCCAGCATGTACTTTGAGGCAAAATTGAAATCTATACTATTTGTATTATCTAACCATTTTATGCCCTGAGTTAACAACTTTTTTGTCTTGATTTGTAGATGCATGAGACAACTTTGAAACAGCTCAGAAACATGTGGGAAGTTCACTTAATATGTATCCATCTGGTTTGCACTCTGCACTTTGTTGGAAAATTGAAATGTATACCACCTTAATGTCAGAACATAGTATGCACTGAGAAAGTAACTTTTTTGTCTTGATGAACAGAGGCATGAAACAACTTTCAAACTACTCATACCTATGTGGGAAGTTAAGCAAAGGTGTTTCCATTAGGTTTGCAGTCAGAACTTTTGAGTACAATTGAAATGTATACTACTTTTATGTCAAAGCATTGTATTCACTGAGAAATCAACTTTTTTGTCTTTATGTGCACAGGTATGAAACAACTTTCAGACATCTCAGAATCATGTGGGAAGTTAACCTGAGGTGTTTCCATTAGGTTTGCAGTAAGTGCTTTGGTGTAAAATTGAAATGCATACTATTTGTTTTATCTAAGCTTTGTATGCACTGAGAAAACAACTTTTTTGTGTTGATGTGTGGAGCCATGAAACAACTTTCAAAATACTCATAATCATTTGGGAAGTTAACCTAAGGTGTTTCCATTAGATTTCCAGCATGTACTTTGAGGCAAAATTGAAATCTATACTATTTGTATTATCTAACCATTTTATGCCCTGAGTTAACAACTTTTTTGTCTTGATTTGTAGATCCATGAGACAACTTTGAAACAGCTCAGAAACATGTGGGAAGTTCACTTAATATGTATCCATCTGGTTTGCACTCTGCACTTTGTTGGAAAATTGAAATGTATACCACCTTAATGTCAGAACATAGTATGCACTGAGAAAGTAACTTTTTTGTCTTGATGAACAGAGGCATGAAACAACTTTCAAACTACTCATACCTATGTGGGAAGTTAAGCAAAGGTGTTTCAATTAGGTTTGCAGTCAGAACTTTTGAGTACAATTGAAAGGTATCCTACTTTTATTTCAAAGCATTCTATTCACTGAGAAATCAACTTTTTTGTCTTTATGTGCACAGGTATGAAACAACTTTCAGACATCTCAGAATCATGTGGGAAGTTAACCTAAGGTGTTTCCATTAGGTTTGCAGTAAGAGCTTTGGTGTAAAATTGAAATGTATACTATTTGTATTATCTAAGCATTGTATGCACTGAGATAAGAACTTTTTTGTGTTGATGAGTGGAGCCATGAGACAACTTTCAAACAGCTCAGAAACATGTGGGAAGTTAACTTAAAATGTATCCCTCTGGTTTGCAATCTGCACTTTGGTGGAAAACTGAAATGTATACAACCTTATGTCAGAACATAGTATGCACTGAGAAAGTAACTTTTTTGTCTTGATGAACAGAGGCATGAAACAACTTTCAAACTACTCACACCTATGTGGGAAGTTAAGCAAAGGTGTTTCCATTAGGTTTGCAGTCAGAACTTTTGAGTACAATTGAAATGTATACTACTTTTATGTCAAAGCATTGTATTCACTGAGAAATCAACTTTTTTGTCTTTATGTGCACAGGTATGAAACAACTTTCAGACGTCTCAGAATCATGTGGGAACTTAACCTACGGTGTTTCCATTAGGTTTGCAGTAAGTGCTTTGGTGTAAAATTGAAATGTACAGTATTTGTATTTTCAAAGCTTTGTAAGCACTGAGAAAACAGCTTTTTTGTGTTGATGTGTGGAGCCATGAAACAACTTTCAAAATACTCATAATCATTCGGGAAGTTAACCTAAGGTGTTTCCATTAGTTTTCCAGCATTTACTTTGAGGCAAAATTGAAATCTATACTATTTGTATTATCTAACCATTTTATGCCCTGTGTTAACAACTTTTTTGTCTTGATTTGTAGATCCATGAGACAACTTTGAAACAGCTCAGAAACATGTGGGAAGTTAACTTAATATGTATCCATCTGGTTTAACTCTGCACTTTGTTGGAAAATTGAAATGTATACCACCTTAATGTCAGAACATAGTATGCACTGAGAAAGTAACTTTTTTGTCTTGATGAACAGAGGCATGAAACAACTTTCAAACTACTCATACCTATTTGGGAAGTTAAGCAAAGGTGTTTCCATTAGGTTTGCAGTCAGAACTTTTGAGTACAATTGAAATGTATCCTACTTTTATGTCAAAGCATTCTATTCACTGAGAAATCAACTTCTTTGTCTTTATGTGCACAGGTATGAAACAACTTCCAGACATTTCAGAATCATGTGGGAAGTTAACCTAAGCTGTTTCCATTAGGTTTGCAGTAAGTGCTTTGGTGTAAAATTGAAATGCATACTATTTGTATTATCTAAGCATTGTATGCACTGAGATAACAACTTTTTTGTGTTGATGAGTTGAGCCATGAGACAACTTTCAAACAGCTCAGAAGCATGTGGGAAGTTAACTTAAAATGTATCCCTCGGGTTTGCAATCTGCACTTTGGTGGAAAACTGAAATGTATACAACCTTATGTCAGAACATAGTATGCACTGAGAAAGTAACTTTTTTGTCTTGATGAACAGCGGCATGAAACAACTTTCAAACCACTCATACCTATGTGGGAAGTTAAGCAAAGGTGTTTCCATTAGGTTTGCAGTCAGAACTTTTGAGTACAATTGAAATGTATACTACTTTTATGTCAAAGCATTCTACTCACTGAGAAATCAACTTTTTTGTCTTTATGTGCACAGGTATGAAGCAACTTTCAGACATCTCAGAATCATGTGGGAAGTTAACCTGAGGTGTTTCCATTAGGTTTGCAGTAAGTGCTTTGGTGTAAAATTGAAATGCATACTATTTGTATTATCTAAGCATTGTATGCACTGAGATAACAACTTTTTTGTGTTGATGAGTGGAGCCATGAGGCAACTTTCAAACAGCTCAGAAACATGTGGGAAGTTAACTTAATATGTATCCATCTGGTTTAACTCTGCACTTTGTTGGAAAATTGAAATGTATACCACCTTAATGTCAGAACATAGTATGCACTGAGAAAGTAACTTTTTTGTCTTGATGAACAGAGGCATGAAACAACTTTCAAACTACTCATACCTATGTGGGAAGTTAAGCAAAGGTGTTTCCATTAGGTTTGCAGTCAGAACTTTTGAGTACAATTGAAATGTATCCTACTTTTATGTCAAAGCATTCTATTCACTGAGAAATCAACTTTTTTGTCTTTATGTGCACAGGTATGAAACAACTTTCAGACATCTCAGAATCATGTGGGAAGTTAACCTGAGGTGTTTCCATTAGGTTTGCAGTAAGTGCTTTGGTGTAAAATTGAAATGCATACTATTTGCATTATCTAAGCATTGTATGCACTGAGATAACAACTTTTTTGTGTTGATGAGTTGAGCCAGGAGACAACTTTCAAACAGCTCAGAAACATGTGGGAAGTTAACTTAAAATGTATCCCTCTGGTTTGCAATCTGCACTTTGGTGGAAAACTGAAATCTATACAACCTTATGTCAGAACATAGTATGCACTGAGAAAGTAACTTTTTTGTCTTGATGAACAGAGGCATGAAACAACTTTCAAACTACTCATACCTATGTGGGAAGTTAAGCAAAGGTGTTTCCATTAGGTTTGCAGTCAGAACTTTTGAGTACAATTGAAATGTATACTACTTTTATGTCAAAGCATTCTATTCACTGAGAAATCAACTTTTTTGTCTTTATGTGCACAGGTATGAAACAACTTTCAGACATCTCAGAATCATGTGGGAAGTTAACCTGAGGTGTTTCCATTAGGTTTGCAGTAAGTGCTTTGGTGTAAAATTGAAATGCATACTATTTGTATTATCTAACCATTTTATGCCCTGAGTTAACAACTTTTTTCTCTTGATTTGTAGATCCATGAGACAACTTTGAAACAGCTCAGAAACATGTGGGAAGTTAACTTAATATGTATCCATCTGGTTTGCTCTCTGCACTTTGTTGGAAAATTGAAATGTATACCACTTTAATGTCAGAACATAGTATGCACTAAGAAAGTAACTTTTTTGTCTTGATGAACAGAGGCATGAAACAAATTTGAAACTACTCATACCTATGTGGGAAGTTAAGCAAAGGTGTTTCCATTAGGTTTGCTGTCAGAACTTTTGAGTACAATTGAAATGTATACTACTTTTATGTCAAAGCATTCTATTCACTGAGAAATCAACTTTTTTGTCATTATGTGCACAGGTATGAAACAACTTTCAGACATCTCAGAATCATGTGGGAAGTTAACCTAAGGTGTTTCCATTAGGTTTGCAGTAAGAGCTTTGGTGTAAAATTGAAATGTATACTATTTGTATTATCTAAGCATTGTATGCACTGAGATAAGAACTTTTTTGTGTTGATGAGTTGAGCCATGAGACAACTTTCAAACAGCTCAGAAACATGTGGGAAGTTAACTTAAAATGTATCCCTCTGGTTTGCAATCTGCACTTTGGTGGAAAACTGAAATGTATACAACCTTATGTCAGAACATAGTATGCACTGAGAAAGTAACTTTTTTGTCTTGATGAACAGAGGCATGAAACAACTTTCAAACTACTCATACCTATGTGGGAAGTTAAGCAAAGGTGTTTCCATTAGTTTTCCAGCATTTACTTTGAGGCAAAATTGAAATCTATACTATTTGTATTATCTAACCATTTTATGCCCTGTGTTAACAACTTTTTTGTCTTGATTTGTAGATCCATGAGACAACTTTGAAACAGCTCAGAAACATGTGGGAAGTTAACTTAATATGTATCCATCTGGTTTAACTCTGCACTTTGTTGGAAAATTGAAATGTATACCACCTTAATGTCAGAACATAGTATGCACTGAGAAAGTAACTTTTTTGTCCTGATGAACAGAGGCATGAAACAACTTTCAAACTACTCATACCTATTTGGGAAGTTAAGCAAAGGTGTTTCCATTAGGTTTGCAGTCAGAACTTTTGAGTACAATTGAAATGTATCCCACTTTTATGTCAAAGCAATCTATTCACTGAGAAATCAACTTTTTTGTCTTTATGTGCACAGGTATGAAACAACTTTCAGACATTTCAGAATCATGTGGGAAGTTAACCTAAGGTGTTTCCATTAGGTTTGCAGTAAGTGCTTTGGTGTAAAATTGAAATGCATACTATTTGTATTATCTAAGCATTGTATGCACTGAGATAACAACTTTTTTGTGTTGATGAGTTGAGCCATGAGACAACTTTCAAACAGCTCAGAAACATGTGGGAAGTTAACTTAAAATGTATCCCTCGGGTTTGCAATCTGCACTTTGGTGGAAAACTGAAATGTATACAACCTTATGTCAGAACATAGTATGCACTGAGAAAGTAACTTTTTTGTCTTGATGAACAGAGGCATAAAACAACTTTCAAATTACTCATACCTATGTGGGAAGTTAAGCAAACGTGTTTCCATTAGGTTTGCAGTCAGAACTTTTGAGTACAATTGAAATGTATACTACTTTTATGTCAAAGCATTCTACTCACTGAGAAATCAACTTTTTTGTCTTTATGTGCACAGGTATGAAGCAACTTTCAGACATCTCAGAATCATGTGGGAAGTTAACCTGAGGTGTTTCCATTAGGTTTGCAGTAAGTGCTTTGGTGTAAAATTGAAATGCATACTATTTGTATTATCTAAGCATTGTATGCACTGAGATAACAACTTTTTTGTGTTGATGAGTGGAGCCATGAGACAACTTTCAAACAGCTCAGAAACATGTGGGAAGTTAACTTAATATGTATCCATCTGGTTTAACTCTGCACTTTGTTGGAAAATTGAAATGTATACCACCTTAATGTCAGAACATAGTATGCACTGAGAAAGTAACTTTTTTGTCTTGATGAACAGAGGCATGAAACAACTTTCAAACTACTCATACCTATGTGGGAAGTTAAGCAAAGGTGTTTCCATTAGGTTTGCAGTCAGAACTTTTGAGTACAATTGAAATGTATCCTACTTTTATGTCAAAGCATTCTATTCACAGAGAAATCAACTTTTTTGTCTTTATGTGCACAGGTATGAAACAACTTTCAGACATCTCAGAATCATGTGGGAAGTTAACCTGAGGTGTTTCCATTAGGTTTGCAGTAAGTGCTTTGGTGTCAAATTGAAATGCATACTATTTGCATTATCTAAGCATTGTATGCACTGAGATAACAACTTTTTTGTGTTGATGAGTTGAGCCAGGAGACAACTTTCAAACAGCTCAGAAACATGTGGGAAGTTAACTTAATATGTATCCATCTGGTTTGCACTCTGCACTTTGTTGGAAAATTGAAATGTATACCACCTTAATGTCAGGACATAGTATGCACTGAGAAAGTAACTTTTTTGTCTTGATGATCAGAGGCATGAAACAACTTTCAAACTACTCATACATATGTGGGAAGTTAAGCAAAGGTGTTTCCATTAGGTTTGCAGATAGAACTTTTGAGTACAATTGAAATGTATACTACTTTTATGTCAAAGCATTCTATTCACTGAGAAATCAACTTTTTTGTCTTTATGTGCACAGGTATGAAACAACTTTCAGACATCTCAGAATCATGTGGGAACTTAACCTACGGTGTTTCCATTAGGTTTGCAGTAAGTTCTTTGGTGTAAAATTGAAATGTACAGTATTTGTATTTTCAAAGCTTTGTAAGGACTGAGAAAACAGCTTTTTTGTGTTGATGTGTGGAGACATGAAACAACTTTCAAAATACTCCTAATCATTCGGGAAGTTAACCTAAGGTGTTTCCATTAGTTTTCCAGCATTTACTTTGAGGCAAAATTGAAATCTATACTATTTGTATTATCTAACCATTTTATGCCCTGTGTTAACAACTTTTTTGTCTTGATTTGTAGATCCATGAGACAACTTTGAAACAGCTCAGAAACATATGGGAAGTTAACTTAATATGTATCCATCTGGTTTAACTCTGCACTTTGTTGGAAAATTGAAATGTATACCACCTTAATGTCAGAACATAGTATGCACTGAGAAAGTAACTTTTTTGTCTTGATGAACAGAGGCATGAAACAACTTTCAAACTACTCATACCTATTTGGGAAGTTAAGCAAAGGTGTTTCCATTAGGTTTGCAGTCAGAACTTTTGAGTACAATTGAAATGTATCCTACTTTTATGTCAAAGCATTCTATTCACTGAGAAATCAACTTTTTTGTCTTTATGTGCACAGGTATGAAACAACTTTCAGACATTTCAGAATCATGTGGGAAGTTAACCTAAGGTGTTTCCATTAGGTTTGCAGTAAGTGCTTTGGTGTAAAATTGAAATGCATACTATTTGTATTATCTAAGCATTGTATGCACTGAGATAACAACTTTTTTGTGTTGATGAGTGGAGCCATGAGACAACTTTCAAACAGCTCAGAAACATGTGGGAAGTTAACTTAATATGTATCCATCTGGTTTAACTCTGCACTTTGTTGGAAAATTGAAATGTATACCACCTTAATGTCAGAACATAGTATGCACTGAGAAAGTAACTTTTTTGTCTTGATGAACAGAGGCATGAAACAACTTTCAAACTACTCATACCTATGTGGGAAGTTAAGCAAAGGTGTTTCCATTAGGTTTGCAGTCAGAACTTTTGAGTACAATTGAAATGTATCCTACTTTTATGTCAAAGCATTCTATTCACAGAGAAATCAACTTTTTTGTCTTTATGTGCACAGGTATGAAACAACTTTCAGACATCTCAGAATCATGTGGGAAGTTAACCTGAGGTGTTTCCATTAGGTTTGCAGTAAGTGCTTTGGTGTAAAATTGAAATGCATACTATTTGCATTATCTAAGCATTGTATGCACTGAGATAACAACTTTTTTGTGTTGATGAGTTGAGCCAGGAGACAACTTTCAAACAGCTCAGAAAGATGTGGGAAGTTAACTTAAAATGTATCCCTCTAATTTGCAATCTGCACTTTGGTGGAAAACTGAAATGTATACAACCTTATGTCAGAACATAGTATGCACTGAGAAAGTAACTTTTTTGTCTTGATGAACAGAGGCATGAAACAACTTTCAAACTACTCATACCTATGTGGGAAGTTAAGCAAAGGTGTTTCCATTAGGTTTGCACTCAGAACTTTTGAGTACAATTGAAATGTATACTACTTTTATGTCAAAGCATTGTATTCACTGAGAAATCAACTTTTTTGTCTTTATGTGCACAGGTATGAAACAACTTTCAGACATCTCAGAATCATGTGGGAAGTTAACCTGAGGTGTTTCCATTAGGTTTGCAGTAAGTGCTTTGGTGTAAAATTGAAATGCATACTATTTGTATTATCTAAGCTTTGTATGCACTGAGAAAACAACTTTTTTGTGTTGATGTGTGGAGCCATGAAACAACTTTCAAAATACTCATAATCATTTGGGAAGTTAACCTAAGTTGTTTCCATTAGTTTTCCAGCATGTACTTTGAGGCAAAATTGAAATCTATACTATTTGTATTATCTAACCATTTTATGCCCTGAGTTAACAACTTTTTTGTCTTGATTTGTAGATCCATGAGACAACTTTGAAACAGCTCAGAAACATGTGGGAAGTTAACTTAATATGTATCCATCTGGTTTAACTCTGCACTTTGTTGGAAAATTGAAATGTATACCACCTTAATGTCAGAACATAGTATGCACTGAGAAAGTAACTTTTTTGTCTTGATGAACAGAGGCATGAAACAACTTTCAAACTACTCATACCTATTTGGGAAGTTAAACAAAGGTGTTTCCATTAGGTTTGCAGTCAGAACTTTTGAGTACAATTGAAATGTATCCTACTTTTATGTCAAAGCATTCTATTCACTGAGAAATCAACTTTTTTGTCTTTATGTGCACAGGTATGAAACAACTTTCAGACATTTCAGAATCATGTGGGAAGTTAACCTAAGGTGTTTCCATTAGGTTTGCAGTAAGTGCTTTGGTGTAAAATTGAAATGCATACTATTTGTATTATCTAAGCATTGTATGCACTGAGATAACAACTTTTTTGTGTTGATGAGTTGAGCCATGAGACAACTTTCAAACAGCTCAGAAACATGTGGGAAGTTAACTTAAAATGTATCCCTCGGGTTTGCAATCTGCACTTTGGTGGAAAACTGAAATGTATACAACCTTATGTCAGAACATAGTATGCACTGAGAAAGTAACTTTTTTGTCTTGATGAACAGCGGCATGAAACAACTTTCAAACTACTCATACCTATGTGGGAAGTTAAGCAAAGGTGTTTCCATTAGGTTTGCAGTCAGAACTTTTGAGTACAATTGAAATGTATACTACTTTTATGTCAAAGCATTCTACTCACTGAGAAATCAACTTTTTTGTCTTTATGTGCACAGGTATGAAGCAACTTTCAGACATCTCAGAATCATGTGGGAAGTTAACCTGAGGTGTTTCCAGTAGGTTTGCAGTAAGTGCTTTCGTGTAAAATTGAAATGCATACTATTTGTATTATCTAAGCATTGTATGCACTGAGATAACAACTTTTTTGTGTTGATGAGTTGAGCCAGGAGACAACTTTCAAACAGCTCAGAAACATGTGGGAAGTTAACTTAAAATGTATCCCTCTGGTTTGCAATCTGCACTTTGGTGGAAAACTGAAATGTATACAACCTTATGTCAGAACATAGTATGCACTGAGAAAGTAACTTTTTTGTCTTGATGAACAGAGGCATGAAACAACTTTCAAACTACTCATACCTATGTGGGAAGTTAAGCAAAGGTGTTTCCATTAGGTTTGCACTCAGAACTTTTGAGTACAATTGAAATGTATACTACTTTTATGTCAAAGCATTCTATTCACTGAGAAATCAACTTTTTTGTCTTTATGTGCACAGGTATGAAACAACTTTCAGACATCTCAGAATCATGTGGGAAGTTAACCTGAGGTGTTTCCATTAGGTTTGCAGTAAGTGCTTTGGTGTAAAATTGAAATGCATACTATTTGTATTATCTAAGCTTTGTATGCACTGAGAAAACAACTTTTTTGTGTTGATGTGTGGAGCCATGAAACAACTTTCAAAATTCTCATAATCATTTGCGAAGTTAACCTAAGTTGTTTCCATTAGTTTTCCAGCATGTACTTTGAGGCAAAATTGAAATCTATACTATTTGTATTATCTAACCATTTTATGCCCTGAGTTAACAACTTTTTTGTGTTGATTTGTAGATCCATGAGACAACTTTGAAACAGCTCAGAAACATGTGGGAAGTTAACTTAATATGTATCCATCTGGTTTGCACTCTGCACTTTGTTGGAAAATTGAAATGTATACCAGCTTAATGTCAGAACATAGTATGCACTGAGAAAGTAACTTTTTTGTCTTGATGAACAGAGGCATGAAACAAATTTGAAACTACTCATACCTATGTGGGAAGTTAAGCAAAGGTGTTTCCATTAGGTTTGCAGTCAGAACTTTTGAGTACAATTGAAATGTATACTACTTTTATGTCAAAGCATTCTATTCACTGAGAAATCAACTTTTTTGTCTTTATGTGCACAGGTATGAAACAACTTTCAGACATCTCAGAATCATGTGGGAAGTTAACCTAAGGTGTTTCCATTAGGTTTGCAGTAAGTGCTTTGGTGTAAAATTGAAATGCATACTATTTGTATTATCTAAGCATTGTATGCACTGAGATAACAACTTTTTTGTGTTGATGAGTGGAGCCATGAGACAACTTTCAAACAGCTCAGAAACATGTGGGAAGTTAACTTAATATGTATCCATCTGGTTTAACTCTGCACTTTGTTGGAAAATTGAAATGTATACCACCTTAATGTCAGAACATAGTATGCACTGAGAAAGTAACTTTTTTGTCTTGATGAACAGAGGCATGAAACAACTTTCAAACTACTCATACCTATGTGGGAAGTTAAGCAAAGGTGTTTCCATTAGGTTTGCAGTCAGAACTTTTGAGTACAATTGAAATGTATCCTACTTTTATGTCAAAGCATTCTATTCACAGAGAAATCAACTTTTTTGTCTTTATGTGCACAGGTATGAAACAACTTTCAGACATCTCAGAATCATGTGGGAAGTTAACCTGAGGTGTTTCCATTAGGTTTGCAGTAAGTGCTTTGGTGTAAAATTGAAATGCATACTATTTGCATTATCTAAGCATTGTATGCACTGAGATAACAACTTTTTTGTGTTGATGAGTTGAGCCAGGAGACAACTTTCAAACAGCTCAGAAAGATGTGGGAAGTTAACTTAAAATGTATCCCTCTAATTTGCAATCTGCACTTTGGTGGAAAACTGAAATGTATACAACCTTATGTCAGAACATAGTATGCACTGAGAAAGTAACTTTTTTGTCTTGATGAACAGAGGCATGAAACAACTTTCAAACTACTCATACCTATGTGGGAAGTTAAGCAAAGGTGTTTCCATTAGGTTTGCACTCAGAACTTTTGAGTACAATTGAAATGTATACTACTTTTATGTCAAAGCATTGTATTCACTGAGAAATCAACTTTTTTGTCTTTATGTGCACAGGTATGAAACAACTTTCAGACATCTCAGAATCATGTGGGAAGTTAACCTGAGGTGTTTCCATTAGGTTTGCAGTAAGTGCTTTGGTGTAAAATTGAAATGCATACTATTTGTATTATCTAAGCTTTGTATGCACTGAGAAAACAACTTTTTTGTGTTGATGTGTGGAGCCATGAAACAACTTTCAAAATACTCATAATCATTTGGGAAGTTAACCTAAGTTGTTTCCATTAGTTTTCCAGCATGTACTTTGAGGCAAAATTGAAATCTATACTATTTGTATTATCTAACCATTTTATGCCCTGAGTTAACAACTTTTTTGTCTTGATTTGTAGATCCATGAGACAACTTTGAAACAGCTCAGAAACATGTGGGAAGTTAACTTAATATGTATCCATCTGGTTTAACTCTGCACTTTGTTGGAAAATTGAAATGTATACCACCTTAATGTCAGAACATAGTATGCACTGAGAAAGTAACTTTTTTGTCTTGATGAACAGAGGCATGAAACAACTTTCAAACTACTCATACCTATTTGGGAAGTTAAACAAAGGTGTTTCCATTAGGTTTGCAGTCAGAACTTTTGAGTACAATTGAAATGTATCCTACTTTTATGTCAAAGCATTCTATTCACTGAGAAATCAACTTTTTTGTCTTTATGTGCACAGGTATGAAACAACTTTCAGACATTTCAGAATCATGTGGGAAGTTAACCTAAGGTGTTTCCATTAGGTTTGCAGTAAGTGCTTTGGTGTAAAATTGAAATGCATACTATTTGTATTATCTAAGCATTGTATGCACTGAGATAACAACTTTTTTGTGTTGATGAGTTGAGCCATGAGACAACTTTCAAACAGCTCAGAAACATGTGGGAAGTTAACTTAAAATGTATCCCTCGGGTTTGCAATCTGCACTTTGGTGGAAAACTGAAATGTATACAACCTTATGTCAGAACATAGTATGCACTGAGAAAGTAACTTTTTTGTCTTGATGAACAGCGGCATGAAACAACTTTCAAACTACTCATACCTATGTGGGAAGTTAAGCAAAGGTGTTTCCATTAGGTTTGCAGTCAGAACTTTTGAGTACAATTGAAATGTATACTACTTTTATGTCAAAGCATTCTACTCACTGAGAAATCAACTTTTTTGTCTTTATGTGCACAGGTATGAAGCAACTTTCAGACATCTCAGAATCATGTGGGAAGTTAACCTGAGGTGTTTCCAGTAGGTTTGCAGTAAGTGCTTTCGTGTAAAATTGAAATGCATACTATTTGTATTATCTAAGCATTGTATGCACTGAGATAACAACTTTTTTGTGTTGATGAGTTGAGCCAGGAGACAACTTTCAAACAGCTCAGAAACATGTGGGAAGTTAACTTAAAATGTATCCCTCTGGTTTGCAATCTGCACTTTGGTGGAAAACTGAAATGTATACAACCTTATGTCAGAACATAGTATGCACTGAGAAAGTAACTTTTTTGTCTTGATGAACAGAGGCATGAAACAACTTTCAAACTACTCATACCTATGTGGGAAGTTAAGCAAAGGTGTTTCCATTAGGTTTGCACTCAGAACTTTTGAGTACAATTGAAATGTATACTACTTTTATGTCAAAGCATTCTATTCACTGAGAAATCAACTTTTTTGTCTTTATGTGCACAGGTATGAAACAACTTTCAGACATCTCAGAATCATGTGGGAAGTTAACCTGAGGTGTTTCCATTAGGTTTGCAGTAAGTGCTTTGGTGTAAAATTGAAATGCATACTATTTGTATTATCTAAGCTTTGTATGCACTGAGAAAACAACTTTTTTGTGTTGATGTGTGGAGCCATGAAACAACTTTCAAAATTCTCATAATCATTTGCGAAGTTAACCTAAGTTGTTTCCATTAGTTTTCCAGCATGTACTTTGAGGCAAAATTGAAATCTATACTATTTGTATTATCTAACCATTTTATGCCCTGAGTTAACAACTTTTTTGTGTTGATTTGTAGATCCATGAGACAACTTTGAAACAGCTCAGAAACATGTGGGAAGTTAACTTAATATGTATCCATCTGGTTTGCACTCTGCACTTTGTTGGAAAATTGAAATGTATACCAGCTTAATGTCAGAACATAGTATGCACTGAGAAAGTAACTTTTTTGTCTTGATGAACAGAGGCATGAAACAAATTTGAAACTACTCATACCTATGTGGGAAGTTAAGCAAAGGTGTTTCCATTAGGTTTGCAGTCAGAACTTTTGAGTACAATTGAAATGTATACTACTTTTATGTCAAAGCATTCTATTCACTGAGAAATCAACTTTTTTGTCTTTATGTGCACAGGTATGAAACAACTTTCAGACATCTCAGAATCATGTGGGAAGTTAACCTAAGGTGTTTCCATTCGGTTTGCAGTAAGAGCTTTGGTGTAAAATTGAAATGTATACTATTTGTATTATCTAAGCATTGTATGCACTGAGATAAGAACTTTTTTGTGTTGATGAGTTGAGCCATGAGACAACTTTCAAACAGCTCAGAAACATGTGGGAAGTTAACTTAAAATGTATCCCTCTGGTTTGCAATCTGCACTTTGGTGGAAAACTGAAATGTATACAACCTTATGTCAGAACATAGTATGCACTGAGAAAGTAACTTTTTTGTCTTGATGAACAGAGGCATGAAACAACTTTCAAACTACTCATACCTATGTGGGAAGTTAAGCAAAGGTGTTTCCATTAGGTTTGCAGTCAGAACTTTTGAGTACAATTGAAATGTATACTACTTTTATGTCAAAGCATTCTATTCACTGAGAAATCAACTTTTTTGTCTTTATGTGCACAGGTATGAAACAACTTTCAGACATCTCAGAATCATGTGGGAAGTTAACCTGAGGTGTTTCCATTAGGTTTGCAGTAAGTGCTTTGGTGTAAAATTGAAATGCATACTATTTGCATTATCTAAGCATTGTATGCACTGAGATAACAACTTTTTTGTGTTGATGAGTTGAGCCATGAGACAACTTTCAAACAGCTCAGAAACATGTGGGAAGTTAACTTAATATGTATCCATCTGGTTTGCACTCTGCACTTTGTTGGAAAATTGAAATGTATACCACCTTAATGTCAGGACATAGTATGCACTGAGAAAGTAACTTTTTTGTCTTGATGAACAGAGGCATGAAACAACTTTCAAACTACTCATACATATGTGGGAAGTTAAGCAAAGGTGTTTCCATTAGGTTTGCAGATAGAACTTTTGAGTACAATTGAAATGTATACTACTTTTATGTCAAAGCATTCTATTCACTGAGAAATCAACTTTTTTGTCTTTATGTACACAGGTATGAAACAACTTTCAGACATCTCAGAATCATGTGGGAAGTTAACCTACGGTGTTTCCATTAGGTTTGCAGTAAGTGCTTTGGTGTAAAATTGAAATGTACAGTATTTGTATTTTCAAAGCTTTGTAAGCACTGAGAAAACAACTTTTTTGTGTTGATGTGTGGAGCCATGAAACAACTTTCAAAATACTCATAATCATTCGGGAAGTTAACCTAAGGTGTTTCCATTAGTTTTCCAGCATGTACTTTGAGGCAAAATTGAAATCTATACTATTTGTATTATCTGACCATTTTATGCCCTGAGTTAACAACTTTTTTGTCTTGATTTGTAGATCCATGAGACAACTTTGAAACAGCTCAGAAACATGTGGGAAGTTAACTTAATATGTATCCATCTGGTTTAACTCTGCACTTTGTTGGAAAATTGAAATGTATACCACCTTAATGTCAGAACATAGTATGCACTGAGAAAGTAACTTTTTTGTCTTCATGAACAGAGGCATGAAACAACTTTCAAACTACTCATACCTATTTGGGAAGTTAAGCAAAGGTGTTTCCATTAGGTTTGCAGTCAGAACTTTTGAGTACAATTGAAATGTATCCTACTTTTATGTCAAAGCATTCTATTCACTGAGAAATCAACTTTTTTGTCTTTATGTGCACAGGTATGAAACAACTTTCAGACATCTCAGAATCATGTGGGAAGTTAACCTAAGGTGTTTCCATTAGGATTGCAGTAAGTGCTTTGGTGTAAAATTGAAATGCATACTATTTGTATTATCTAAGCATTGTATGCACTGAGATAACAACTTTTTTGTGTTGATGAGTAGAGCCATGAGACAACTTTCAAACAGCTCAGAAACATGTGGGAAGTTAACTTAAAATGTATCCCTCGGGTTTGCAATCTGCACTTTGGTGGAAAACTGAAATGTATACAACCTTATGTCAGAACATAGTATGCACTGAGAAAGTAACTTTTTTGTCTTGATGAACAGCGGCATGAAACAACTTTCAAACTACTCATACCTATGTGGGAAGTTAAGCAAAGGTGTTTCCATTAGGTTTGCAGTCAGAACTTTTGAGTACAATTGAAATGTATACTACTTTTATGTCAAAGCATTCTACTCACTGAGAAATCAACTTTTTTGTCTTTATGTGCACACGTATGAAGCAACTTTCAGACATCTCAGAATCATGTGGGAAGTTAACCTGAGGTGTTTCCATTAGGTTTGCAGTAAGTGCTTTGGTGTAAAATTGAAATGCATACTATTTGTATTATCTAAGCATTGTATGCACTGAGATAACAACTTTTTTGTGTTGATGAGTGGAGCCATGAGACAACTTTCAAACAGCTCAGAGACATGTGGGAAGTTAACTTAATATGTATCCATCTGGTTTAACTCTGCACTTTGTTGGAAAATTGAAATGTATACCACCTTAATGTCAGAACATAGTATGCACTGAGAAAGTAACTTTTTTGTCTTGATGAACAGAGGCATGAAACAACTTTCAAACTACTCATACCTATGTGGGAAGTTAAGCAAAGGTGTTTCCATTAGGTTTGCAGTCAGAACTTTTGAGTACAATTGAAATGTATCCTACTTTTATGTCAAAGCATTCTATTCACAGAGAAATCAACTTTTTTGTCTTTATGTGCACAGGTATGAAACAACTTTCAGACATCTCAGAATCATGTGGGAAGTTAACCTGAGGTGTTTCCATTAGGTTTGCAGTAAGTGCTTTGGTGTAAAATTGAAATGCATACTATTTGCATTATCTAAGCATTGTATGCACTGAGATAACAACTTTTTTGTGTTGATGTGTGGAGCCATGAAACAACTTTCAAAATACTCATAATCATTTGGGAAGTTAACCTAAGTTGTTTCCATTAGTTTTCCAGCATGTACTTTGAGGCAAAATTGAAATCTATACTATTTGTATTATCTAACCATTTTATGCCCTGAGTTAACAACTTTTTTGTCTTGATTTGTAGATCCATGAGACAACTTTGAAACAGCTCAGAAACATGTGGGAAGTTAACTTAATATGTATCCATCTGGTTTGCACTCTGCACTTTGTTGGAAAATTGAAATGTATACCACCTTAATGTCAGAACATAGTATGCACTAAGAAAGTAACTTTTTTGTCTTGATGAACAGAGGCATGAAACAAATTTGAAACTACTCATACCTATGTGGGAAGTTAAGCAAAGGTGTTTCCATTAGGTTTGCAGTCAGAACTTTTGAGTACAATTGAAATGTATACTACTTTTATGTCAAAGCATTGTATTCACTGAGAAATCAACTTTTTTGTCTTTATGTGCACAGGTATGAAACAACTTTCAGACATCTCAGAATCATGTGGGAAGTTAACCTAAGGTGTTTCCATTAGGTTTGCAGTAAGTGCTTTAATGAAAAGTTGAAATGTATTCTATTTGTATTATCTAAGCATTGTATGCACTGAGATAACAAATTTTTTGTGTTGATGAGTGGAGCCATGAGACCACTTTCAAACAGCTCAGAAAGATGTGGGAAGTTTACTTAAAATGTATCCCTCTAATTTGCAATCTGCACTTTGGTGGAAAACTGAAATGTATGCAACTTAATGTCAGAACATAGTGTGCACTGAGAAAGTAATTTTTTTGTCTAGATGAACAGAGGCATGAAACAACTTTCAAACTACTCATACCTATGTGGGAAAAAAGCAAAGGTGTTTCCATTAGGTTTGCACTCAGAACTTTTGAGTACAATTGAAATGTATACTACTTTTATGTCAAAGCATTCTATTCACTGAGAAATCAACTTTTTTGTCTTTATGTGCACAGGTATGAAACAACTTTCAGACATCTCAGAATCATGTGGGAAGTTAACCTGAGGTGTTTCCATTAGGTTTGCAGTAAGTGCTTTGGTGTAAAATTGAAATGCATACTATTTGTATTATCTAAGCTTTGTATGCACTGAGAAAACAACTTTTTTGTGTTGATGTGTGGAGCCATGAAACAACTTTCAAAATACTCATAATCATTTGGGAAGTTAACCTAAGGTGTTTCCATTAGTTTTCCAGCATGTACTTTGAGGCAAAATTGAAATCTATACTATTTGTATTATCTAACCATTTTATGCCCTGAGTTAACAACTTTTTTGTCTTGATTTGTAGATGCATGAGACAACTTTGAAACAGCTCAGAAACATGTGGGAAGTTCACTTAATATGTATCCATCTGGTTTGCACTCTGCACTTTGTTGGAAAATTGAAATGTATACCACCTTAATGTCAGAACATAGTATGCACTGAGAAAGTAACTTTTTTGTCTTGATGAACAGAGGCATGAAACAACTTTCAAACTACTCATACCTATGTGGGAAGTTAAGCAAAGGTGTTTCCATTAGGTTTGCAGTCAGAACTTTTGAGTACAATTGAAATGTATACTACTTTTATGTCAAAGCATTCTATTCACTGAGAAATCAACTTTTTTGTCTTTATGTGCACAGGTATGAAACAACTTTCAGACATCTCAGAATCATGTGGGAAGTTAACCTAAGGTGTTTCCATTAGGTTTGCAGTAAGAGCTTTGGTGTAAAATTGAAATGTATACTATTTGTATTATCTAAGCATTGTATGCACTGAGATAAGAACATTATTGTGTTGATGAGAGGAGCCATGAGACATCTTTCAAACAGCTCAGAAACATGTGGGAAGTTAACTTAAAATGTATCCCTCTGGTTTGCAATCTGCACTTTGGTGGAAAACTGAAATGTATACAACCTTATGTCAGAACATAGTATGCACTGAGAAAGTAACTTTTTTGTCTTGATGAACAGAGGCATGAAACAACTTTCAAACTACTCATACCTATGTGGGAAGTTAAGCAAAGGTGTTTCCATTAGGTTTGCAGTCAGAACTTTTGAGTACAATTGAAATGTATACTACTTTTATGTCAAAGCATTGTATTCACTGAGAAATCAACTTTTTTGTCTTTATGTGCACAGGTATGAAACAACTTTCAGACATCTCAGAATCATGTGGGAAGTTAACCTGAGGTGTTTCCATTAGGTTTGCAGTAAGTGCTTTGGTGTAAAATTGAAATGCATACTATTTGTTTTATCTAAGCTTTGTATGCACTGAGAAAACAACTTTTTTGTGTTGATGTGTGGAGCCATGAAACAACTTTCAAAATACTCATAATCATTTGGGAAGTTAACCTAAGGTGTTTCCATTAGATTTCCAGCATGTACTTTGAGGCAAAATTGAAATCTATACTATTTGTATTATCTAACCATTTTATGCCCTGAGTTAACAACTTTTTTGTCTTGATTTGTAGATCCATGAGACAACTTTGAAACAGCTCAGAAACATGTGGGAAGTTCACTTAATATGTATCCATCTGGTTTGCACTCTGCACTTTGTTGGAAAATTGAAATGTATACCACCTTAATGTCAGAACATAGTATGCACTGAGAAAGTAACTTTTTTGTCTTGATGAACAGAGGCATGAAACAACTTTCAAACTACTCATACCTATGTGGGAAGTTAAGCAAAGGTGTTTCAATTAGGTTTGCAGTCAGAACTTTTGAGTACAATTGAAAGGTATCCTACTTTTATTTCAAAGCATTCTATTCACTGAGAAATCAACTTTTTTGTCTTTATGTGCACAGGTATGAAACAACTTTCAGACATCTCAGAATCATGTGGGAAGTTAACCTAAGGTGTTTCCATTAGGTTTGCAGTAAGAGCTTTGGTGTAAAATTGAAATGTATACTATTTGTATTATCTAAGCATTGTATGCACTGAGATAAGAACTTTTTTGTGTTGATGAGTGGAGCCATGAGACAACTTTCAAACAGCTCAGAAACATGTGGGAAGTTAACTTAAAATGTATCCCTCTGGTTTGCAATCTGCACTTTGGTGGAAAACTGAAATGTATACAACCTTATGTCAGAACATAGTATGCACTGAGAAAGTAACTTTTTTGTCTTGATGAACAGAGGCATGAAACAACTTTCAAACTACTCACACCTATGTGGGAAGTTAAGCAAAGGTGTTTCCATTAGGTTTGCAGTCAGAACTTTTGAGTACAATTGAAATGTATACTACTTTTATGTCAAAGCATTGTATTCACTGAGAAATCAACTTTTTTGTCTTTATGTGCACAGGTATGAAACAACTTTCAGACGTCTCAGAATCATGTGGGAACTTAACCTACGGTGTTTCCATTAGGTTTGCAGTAAGTGCTTTGGTGTAAAATTGAAATGTACAGTATTTGTATTTTCAAAGCTTTGTAAGCACTGAGAAAACAGCTTTTTTGTGTTGATGTGTGGAGCCATGAAACAACTTTCAAAATACTCATAATCATTCGGGAAGTTAACCTAAGGTGTTTCCATTAGTTTTCCAGCATTTACTTTGAGGCAAAATTGAAATCTATACTATTTGTATTATCTAACCATTTTATGCCCTGTGTTAACAACTTTTTTGTCTTGATTTGTAGATCCATGAGACAACTTTGAAACAGCTCAGAAACATGTGGGAAGTTAACTTAATATGTATCCATCTGGTTTAACTCTGCACTTTGTTGGAAAATTGAAATGTATACCACCTTAATGTCAGAACATAGTATGCACTGAGAAAGTAACTTTTTTGTCTTGATGAACAGAGGCATGAAACAACTTTCAAACTACTCATACCTATTTGGGAAGTTAAGCAAAGGTGTTTCCATTAGGTTTGCAGTCAGAACTTTTGAGTACAATTGAAATGTATCCTACTTTTATGTCAAAGCATTCTATTCACTGAGAAATCAACTTCTTTGTCTTTATGTGCACAGGTATGAAACAACTTTCAGACATTTCAGAATCATGTGGGAAGTTAACCTAAGCTGTTTCCATTAGGTTTGCAGTAAGTGCTTTGGTGTAAAATTGAAATGCATACTATTTGTATTATCTAAGCATTGTATGCACTGAGATAACAACTTTTTTGTGTTGATGAGTTGAGCCATGAGACAACTTTCAAACAGCTCAGAAACATGTGGGAAGTTAACTTAAAATGTATCCCTCGGGTTTGCAATCTGCACTTTGGTGGAAAACTGAAATGTATACAACCTTATGTCAGAACATAGTATGCACTGAGAAAGTAACTTTTTTGTCTTGATGAACAGCGGCATGAAACAACTTTCAAACCACTCATACCTATGTGGGAAGTTAAGCAAAGGTGTTTCCATTAGGTTTGCAGTCAGAACTTTTGAGTACAATTGAAATGTATACTACTTTTATGTCAAAGCATTCTACTCACTGAGAAATCAACTTTTTTGTCTTTATGTGCACAGGTATGAATCAACTTTCAGACATCTCAGAATCATGTGGGAAGTTAACCTGAGGTGTTTCCATTAGGTTTGCAGTAAGTGCTTTGGTGTAAAATTGAAATGCATACTATTTGTATTATCTAAGCATTGTATGCACTGAGATAACAACTTTTTTGTGTTGATGAGTGGAGCCATGAGGCAACTTTCAAACAGCTCAGAAACATGTGGGAAGTTAACTTAATATGTATCCATCTGGTTTAACTCTGCACTTTGTTGGAAAATTGAAATGTATACCACCTTAATGTCAGAACATAGTATGCACTGAGAAAGTAACTTTTTTGTCTTGATGAACAGAGGCATGAAACAACTTTCAAACTACTCATACCTATGTGGGAAGTTAAGCAAAGGTGTTTCCATTAGGTTTGCAGTCAGAACTTTTGAGTACAATTGAAATGTATCCTACTTTTATGTCAAAGCATTCTATTCACTGAGAAATCAACTTTTTTGTCTTTATGTGCACAGGTATGAAACAACTTTCAGACATCTCAGAATCATGTGGGAAGTTAACCTGAGGTGTTTCCATTAGGTTTGCAGTAAGTGCTTTGGTGTAAAATTGAAATGCATACTATTTGCATTATCTAAGCATTGTATGCACTGAGATAACAACTTTTTTGTGTTGATGAGTTGAGCCAGGAGACAACTTTCAAACAGCTCAGAAACATGTGGGAAGTTAACTTAAAATGTATCCCTCTGGTTTGCAATCTGCACTTTGGTGGAAAACTGAAATGTATACAACCTTATGTCAGAACATAGTATGCACTGAGAAAGTAACTTTTTTGTCTTGATGAACAGAGGCATGAAACAACTTTCAAACTACTCATACCTATGTGGGAAGTTAAGCAAAGGTGTTTCCATTAGGTTTGCAGTCAGAACTTTTGAGTACAATTGAAATGTATACTACTTTTATGTCAAAGCATTCTATTCACTGAGAAATCAACTTTTTTGTCTTTATGTGCACAGGTATGAAACAACTTTCAGACATCTCAGAATCATGTGGGAAGTTAACCTGAGGTGTTTCCATTAGGTTTGCAGTAAGTGCTTTGGTGTAAAATTGAAATGCATACTATTTGTATTATCTAAGCTTTGTATGCACTGAGAAAACAACTTTTTTGTGTTGATGTGTGGAGCCATGAAACAACTTTCAAAATACTCATAATCATTTGGGAAGTTAACCTAAGTTGTTTCCATTAGTTTTCCAGCATGTACTTTGAGGCAAAATTGAAATCTATACTATTTGTATTATCTAACCATTTTATGCCCTGAGTTAACAACTTTTTTCTCTTGATTTGTAGATCCATGAGACAACTTTGAAACAGCTCAGAGACATGTGGGAAGTTAACTTAATATGTATCCATCTGGTTTGCTCTCTGCACTTTGTTGGAAAATTGAAATGTATACCACCTTAATGTCAGAACATAGTATGCACTAAGAAAGTAACTTTTTTGTCTTGATGAACAGAGGCATGAAACAAATTTGAAACTACTCATACCTATGTGGGAAGTTAAGCAAAGGTGTTTCCATTAGGTTTGCTGTCAGAACTTTTGAGTACAATTGAAATGTATACTACTTTTATGTCAAAGCATTCTATTCACTGAGAAATCAACTTTTTTGTCATTATGTGCACAGGTATGAAACAACTTTCAGACATCTCAGAATCATGTGGGAAGTTAACCTAAGGTGTTTCCATTAGGTTTGCAGTAAGAGCTTTGGTGTAAAATTGAAATGTATACTATTTGTATTATCTAAGCATTGTATGCACTGAGATAAGAACTTTTTTGTGTTGATGAGTTGAGCCATGAGACAACTTTCAAACAGCTCAGAAACATGTGGGAAGTTAACTTAAAATGTATCCCTCTGGTTTGCAATCTGCACTTTGGTGGAAAACTGAAATGTATACAACCTTATGTCAGAACATAGTATGCACTGAGAAAGTAACTTTTTTGTCTTGATGAACAGAGGCATGAAACAACTTTCAAACTACTCATACCTATGTGGGAAGTTAAGCAAAGGTGTTTCCATTAGTTTTCCAGCATTTACTTTGAGGCAAAATTGAAATCTATACTATTTGTATTATCTAACCATTTTATGCCCTGTGTTAACAACTTTTTTGTCTTGATTTGTAGATCCATGAGACAACTTTGAAACAGCTCAGAAACATGTGGGAAGTTAACTTAATATGTATCCATCTGGTTTAACTCTGCACTTTGTTGGAAAATTGAAATGTATACCACCTTAATGTCAGAACATAGTATGCACTGAGAAAGTAACTTTTTTGTCCTGATGAACAGAGGCATGAAACAACTTTCAAACTACTCATACCTATTTGGGAAGTTAAGCAAAGGTGTTTCCATTAGGTTTGCAGTCAGAACTTTTGAGTACAATTGAAATGTATCCCACTTTTATGTCAAAGCAATCTATTCACTGAGAAATCAACTTTTTTGTCTTTATGTGCACAGGTATGAAACAACTTTCAGACATTTCAGAATCATGTGGGAAGTTAACCTAAGGTGTTTCCATTAGGTTTGCAGTAAGTGCTTTGGTGTAAAATTGAAATGCATACTATTTGTATTATCTAAGCATTGTATGCACTGAGATAACAACTTTTTTGTGTTGATGAGTTGAGCCATGAGACAACTTTCAAACAGCTCAGAAACATGTGGGAAGTTAACTTAAAATGTATCCCTCGGGTTTGCAATTTGCACTTTGGTGGAAAACTGAAATGTATACAACCTTATGTCAGAACATAGTATGCACTGAGAAAGTAACTTTTTTGTCTTGATGAACAGAGGCATAAAACAACTTTCAAACTACTCATACCTATGTGGGAAGTTAAGCAAAGGTGTTTCCATTAGGTTTGCAGTCAGAACTTTTGAGTACAATTGAAATGTATACTACTTTTATGTCAAAGCATTCTACTCACTGAGAAATCAACTTTTTTGTCTTTATGTGCACAGGTATGAAGCAACTTTCAGACATCTCAGAATCATGTGGGAAGTTAACCTGAGGTGTTTCCATTAGGTTTGCAGTAAGTGCTTTGGTGTAAAATTGAAATGCATACTATTTGTATTATCTAAGCATTGTATGCACTGAGATAACAACTTTTTTGTGTTGATGAGTGGAGCCATGAGACAACTTTCAAACAGCTCAGAAACATGTGGGAAGTTAACTTAATATGTATCCATCTGGTTTAACTCTGCACTTTGTTGGAAAATTGAAATGTATACCACCTTAATGTCAGAACATAGTATGCACTGAGAAAGTAACTTTTTTGTCTTGATGAACAGAGGCATGAAACAACTTTCAAACTACTCATACCTATTTGGGAAGTTAAGCAAAGGTGTTTCCATTAGGTTTGCAGTCAGAACTTTTGAGTACAATTGAAATGTATCCTACTTTTATGTCAAAGCATTCTATTCACAGAGAAATCAACTTTTTTGTCTTTATGTGCACAGGTATGAAACAACTTTCAGACATCTCAGAATCATGTGGGAAGTTAACCTGAGGTGTTTCCATTAGGTTTGCAGTAAGTGCTTTGGTGTCAAATTGAAATGCATACTATTTGCATTATCTAAGCATTGTATGCACTGAGATAACAACTTTTTTGTGTTGATGAGTTGAGCCAGGAGACAACTTTCAAACAGCTCAGAAACATGTGGGAAGTTAACTTAATATGTATCCATCTGGTTTGCACTCTGCACTTTGTTGGAAAATTGAAATGTATACCACCTTAATGTCAGGACATAGTATGCACTGAGAAAGTAACTTTTTTGTCTTGATGAACAGAGGCATGAAACAACTTTCAAACTACTCATACATATGTGGGAAGTTAAGCAAAGGTGTTTCCATTAGGTTTGCAGATAGAACTTTGGAGTACAATTGAAATGTATACTACTTTTATGTCAAAGCATTCTATTCACTGAGAAATCAACTTTTTTGTCTTTATGTGCACAGGTATGAAACAACTTTCAGACATCTCAGAATCATGTGGGAACTTAACCTACGGTGTTTCCATTAGGTTTGCAGTAAGTTCTTTGGTGTAAAATTGAAATGTACAGTATTTGTATTTTCAAAGCTTTGTAAGGACTGAGAAAACAGCTTTTTTGTGTTGATGTGTGGAGACATGAAACAACTTTCAAAATACTCCTAATCATTCGGGAAGTTAACCTAAGGTGTTTCCATTAGTTTTCCAGCATTTACTTTGAGGCAAAATTGAAATCTATACTATTTGTATTATCTAACCATTTTATGCCCTGTGTTAACAACTTTTTTGTCTTGATTTGTAGATCCATGAGACAACTTTGAAACAGCTCAGAAACATATGGGAAGTTAACTTAATATGTATCCATCTGGTTTAACTCTGCACTTTGTTGGAAAATTGAAATGTATACCACCTTAATGTCAGAACATAGTATGCACTGAGAAAGTAACTTTTTTGTCTTGATGAACAGAGGCATGAAACAACTTTCAAACTACTCATACCTATTTGGGAAGTTAAGCAAAGGTGTTTCCATTAGGTTTGCAGTCAGAACTTTTGAGTACAATTGAAATGTATCCTACTTTTATGTCAAAGCATTCTATTCACTGAGAAATCAACTTTTTTGTCTTTATGTGCACAGGTATGAAACAACTTTCAGACATTTCAGAATCATGTGGGAAGTTAACCTAAGGTGTTTCCATTAGGTTTGCAGTAAGTGCTTTGGTGTAAAATTGAAATGCATACTATTTGTATTATCTAAGCATTGTATGCACTGAGATAACAACTTTTTTGTGTTGATGAGTGGAGCCATGAGACAACTTTCAAACAGCTCAGAAACATGTGGGAAGTTAACTTAATATGTATCCATCTGGTTTAACTCTGCACTTTGTTGGAAAATTGAAATGTATACCACCTTAATGTCAGAACATAGTATGCACTGAGAAAGTAACTTTTTTGTCTTGATGAACAGAGGCATGAAACAACTTTCAAACTACTCATACCTATGTGGGAAGTTAAGCAAAGGTGTTTCCATTAGGTTTGCAGTCAGAACTTTTGAGTACAATTGAAATGTATCCTACTTTTATGTCAAAGCATTCTATTCACAGAGAAATCAACTTTTTTGTCTTTATGTGCACAGGTATGAAACAACTTTCAGACATCTCAGAATCATGTGGGAAGTTAACCTGAGGTGTTTCCATTAGGTTTGCAGTAAGTGCTTTGGTGTAAAATTGAAATGCATACTATTTGCATTATCTAAGCATTGTATGCACTGAGATAACAACTTTTTTGTGTTGATGAGTTGAGCCAGGAGACAACTTTCAAACAGCTCAGAAACATGTGGGAAGTTAACTTAAAATGTATCCCTCTGGTTTGCAATCTGCACTTTGGTGGAAAACTGAAATGTATACAACCTTATGTCAGAACATAGTATGCACTGAGAAAGTAACTTTTTTGTCTTGATGAACAGAGGCATGAAACAACTTTCAAACTACTCATACCTATGTGGGAAGTTAAGCAAAGGTGTTTCCATTAGGTTTGCACTCAGAACTTTTGAGTACAATTGAAATGTATACTACTTTTATGTCAAAGCATTGTATTCACTGAGAAATCAACTTTTTTGTCTTTATGTGCACAGGTATGAAACAACTTTCAGACATCTCAGAATCATGTGGGAAGTTAACCTGAGGTGTTTCCATTAGGTTTGCAGTAAGTGCTTTGGTGTAAAATTGAAATGCATACTATTTGTATTATCTAAGCTTTGTATGCACTGAGAAAACAACTTTTTTGTGTTGATGTGTGGAGCCATGAAACAACTTTCAAAATACTCATAATCATTTGGGAAGTTAACCTAAGTTGTTTCCATTAGTTTTCCAGCATGTACTTTGAGGCAAAATTGAAATCTATACTATTTGTATTATCTAACCATTTTATGCCCTGAGTTAACAACTTTTTTGTCTTGATTTGTAGATCCATGAGACAACTTTGAAACAGCTCAGAAACATGTGGGAAGTTAACTTAATATGTATCCATCTGGTTTAACTCTGCACTTTGTTGGAAAATTGAAATGTATACCACCTTAATGTCAGAACATAGTATGCACTGAGAAAGTAACTTTTTTGTCTTGATGAACAGAGGCATGAAACAACTTTCAAACTACTCATACCTATTTGGGAAGTTAAACAAAGGTGTTTCCATTAGGTTTGCAGTCAGAACTTTTGAGTACAATTGAAATGTATCCTACTTTTATGTCAAAGCATTCTATTCACTGAGAAATCAACTTTTTTGTCTTTATGTGCACAGGTATGAAACAACTTTCAGACATTTCAGAATCATGTGGGAAGTTAACCTAAGGTGTTTCCATTAGGTTTGCAGTAAGTGCTTTGGTGTAAAATTGAAATGCATACTATTTGTATTATCTAAGCATTGTATGCACTGAGATAACAACTTTTTTGTGTTGATGAGTTGAGCCATGAGACAACTTTCAAACAGCTCAGAAACATGTGGGAAGTTAACTTAAAATGTATCCCTCGGGTTTGCAATCTGCACTTTGGTGGAAAACTGAAATGTATACAACCTTATGTCAGAACATAGTATGCACTGAGAAAGTAACTTTTTTGTCTTGATGAACAGCGGCATGAAACAACTTTCAAACTACTCATACCTATGTGGGAAGTTAAGCAAAGGTGTTTCCATTAGGTTTGCAGTCAGAACTTTTGAGTACAATTGAAATGTATACTACTTTTATGTCAAAGCATTCTACTCACTGAGAAATCAACTTTTTTGTCTTTATGTGCACAGGTATGAAGCAACTTTCAGACATCTCAGAATCATGTGGGAAGTTAACCTGAGGTGTTTCCAGTAGGTTTGCAGTAAGTGCTTTCGTGTAAAATTGAAATGCATACTATTTGTATTATCTAAGCATTGTATGCACTGAGATAACAACTTTTTTGTGTTGATGAGTTGAGCCAGGAGACAACTTTCAAACAGCTCAGAAACATGTGGGAAGTTAACTTAAAATGTATCCCTCTGGTTTGCAATCTGCACTTTGGTGGAAAACTGAAATGTATACAACCTTATGTCAGAACATAGTATGCACTGAGAAAGTAACTTTTTTGTCTTGATGAACAGAGGCATGAAACAACTTTCAAACTACTCATACCTATGTGGGAAGTTAAGCAAAGGTGTTTCCATTAGGTTTGCACTCAGAACTTTTGAGTACAATTGAAATGTATACTACTTTTATGTCAAAGCATTCTATTCACTGAGAAATCAACTTTTTTGTCTTTATGTGCACAGGTATGAAACAACTTTCAGACATCTCAGAATCATGTGGGAAGTTAACCTGAGGTGTTTCCATTAGGTTTGCAGTAAGTGCTTTGGTGTAAAATTGAAATGCATACTATTTGTATTATCTAAGCTTTGTATGCACTGAGAAAACAACTTTTTTGTGTTGATGTGTGGAGCCATGAAACAACTTTCAAAATTCTCATAATCATTTGCGAAGTTAACCTAAGTTGTTTCCATTAGTTTTCCAGCATGTACTTTGAGGCAAAATTGAAATCTATACTATTTGTATTATCTGACCATTTTATGCCCTGAGTTAACAACTTTTTTGTCTTGATTTGTAGATCCATGAGACAACTTTGAAACAGCTCAGAAACATGTGGGAAGTTAACTTAATATGTATCCATCTGGTTTAACTCTGCACTTTGTTGGAAAATTGAAATGTATACCACCTTAATGTCAGAACATAGTATGCACTGAGAAAGTAACTTTTTTGTCTTCATGAACAGAGGCATGAAACAACTTTCAAACTACTCATACCTATTTGGGAAGTTAAGCAAAGGTGTTTCCATTAGGTTTGCAGTCAGAACTTTTGAGTACAATTGAAATGTATCCTACTTTTATGTCAAAGCATTCTATTCACTGAGAAATCAACTTTTTTGTCTTTATGTGCACAGGTATGAAACAACTTTCAGACATTTCAGAATCATGTGGGAAGTTAACCTGAGGTGTTTCCATTAGGTTTGCAGTAAGTGCTTTGGTGTAAAATTGAAATGCATGCTATTTGTATTATCTAAGCATTGTATGCACTGAGATAACAACTTTTTTGTGTTGATGAGTTGAGCCATGAGACAACTTTCAAACAGCTCAGAAACATGTGGGAAGTTAAAATGTATCCCTCGGGTTTGCAATCTGCACTTTGGTGGAAAACTGAAATGTATACAACCTTATGTCAGAACATAGTATGCACTGAGAAAGTAACTTTTTTGTCTTGATGAACAGCGGCATGAAACAACTTTCAAACTACTCATACCTATGTGGGAAGTTAAGCAAAGGTGTTTCCATTAGGTTTGCAGTCAGAACTTTTGAGTACAATTGAAATGTATACTACTTTTATGTCAAAGCATTCTATTCACTGAGAAATCAACTTTTTTGTCTTTATGTGCACAGGTATGAAACAACTTTCAGACATCTCAGAATCATGTGGGAAGTTAACCTGAGGTGTTTCCATTAGGTTTGCAGTAAGTGCTTTCGTGTCAAATTGAAATGCATACTATTTGTATTATCTAAGCATTGTATGCACTGAGATAACAACTTTTTTGTGTTGATGAGTGGAGCCATGAGACAACTTTCAAACAGCTCAGAAACATGTGGGAAGTTAACTTAATATGTATCCCTCGGGTTTGCAATCTGCACTTTGGTGGAAAACTGAAATGTATACAACCTTATGTCAGAACATAGCATGCACTGAGAAAGTAACTTTTTTGTCTTGATGAACAGAGGCATGAAACAACTTTCAAACTACTCATACCTATGTGGGAAGTTAAGCAAAGGTGTTTCCATTAGGTTTGCAGTCAGAACTTTTGAGTACAATTGAAATGTATACTACTTTTATGTCAAAGCATTCTATTCACTGAGAAATCAACTTTTTTGTCTTTATGTGCACAGGTATGAAACAACTTTCAGACATCAAAGAATCATGTGGGAAGTTAACCTAAGGTGTTTCCATTAGGTTTGCAGTAAGTGCTTTGATGAAAAGTTGAAATGTATACTATTTGTATTATCTAAGCATTGTATGCACTGAGATAACAAATTTTTTGTGTTGATGAGTGGAGCCATGAGACCACTTTCAAACAGCTCAGAAAGATGTGGGAAGTTAACTTAAAATGTATCCCTCTAATTTGCAATCTGCACTTTGGTGGAAAACTGAAATGTATACAACTTAATGTCAGAACATAGTGTGCACTGAGAAAGTAACTTTTTTGTCTAGATAAACAGAGGCATGAAACAACTTTCAAACTACTCATACCTATGTGGGAAGTTAAGCAAAGGTGTTTCCATTAGGTTTGCACTCAGAACTTTTGAGTACAATTGAAATGTATACTACTTTTATGTCAAAGCATTCTATTCACTGAGAAATCAACTTTTTTGTCTTTATGTGCACAGGTATGAAACAACTTTCAGACATCTCAGAATCATGTGGGAAGTTAACCTGAGGTGTTTCCATTAGGTTTGCAGTAAGTGCTTTGGTGTAAAATTGAAATGCATACTATTTGTATTATCTAAGCTTTGTATGCACTGAGAAAACAACTTTTTTTGTGTTGATGTGTGGAGCCATGAAACAACTTTCAAAATACTCATAATCATTTGGGAAGTTAACCTAAGGTGTTTCCATTAGTTTTCCAGCATGTACTTTGAGGCAAAATTGAAATCTATACTATTTGTATTATCTAACCATTTTATGCCCTGAGTTAACAACTTTTTTGTCTTGATCTGTAGATCCATGAGACAACTTTGAAACAGCTCAGAAACATGTGGGAAGTTCACTTAATATGTATCCATCTGGTTTAACTCTGCACTTTGTTGGAAAATTGAAATGTATACCACCTTAATGTCAGAACATAGTATGCTCTGAGAAAGTAACTTTTTTGTCTTGATGAACAGAGGCATGAAACAACTTTCAAACTACTCATACCTATTTGGGAAGTTAAGCAAAGGTGTTTCCATTAGGTTTGCAGTCAGAACTTTTGAGTACAATTGAAATGTGTCCTACTTTTATGTCAAAGCATTCTATTCACTGAGAAATCAACTTTTTTGTCTTTATGTGCACAGGTATGAAACAACTTTCAGACATTTCAGAATCATGTGGGAAGTTAACCTGAGGTGTTTCCATTAGGTTTGCAGTAAGTGCTTTGGTGTAAAATTGAAATGCATACTATTTGTATTATCTAAGCATTGTATGCACTGAGATAACAACTTTTTTGTGTTGATGAGTTGAGCCATGAGACAACTTTCAAACAGCTCAGAAACATGTGGGAAGTTAACTTAAAATGTATCCCTCGGGTTTGCAATCTGCACTTAGGTGGAGAACTGAAATGTATACAACCTTATGTCAGAACATAGTATGCACTGAGAAAGTAACTTTTTTGTCTTGATGAACAGCGGCATGAAACAACTTTCAAACTACTCATACCTATGTGGGAAGTTAAGCAAAGGTGTTTCCTTTAGGTTTGCAGTCAGAACTTTTGAGTACAATTGAAATGTATACTACTTTTATGTCAAAGCATTCTATTCACTGAGAAATCAACTTTTTTGTCTTTATGTGCACAGGTATGAAACAACTTTCAGACATCTCAGAATCATGTGGGAAGTTAACCTGAGGTGTTTCCATTAGGTTTGCAGTAAGTGCTTTGGTGTCAAATTGAAATGCATACTATTTGTATTATCTAAGCATTGTATGCACTGAGATAACAACTTTTTTCTGTTGATGAGTGGAGCCATGAGACAACTTTCAAACAGCTCAGAAACATGTGGGAAGTTAACTTAATATATATCCCTCGGGTTTGCAATCTAAACTTTGGTAGAAAACTGAAATGTATACAACCTTATGTCAGAACATAGCATGCACTGAGAAAGTAACTTTTTTGTCTTGATGAAAAGAGGCATGAAACAACTTTCAAACTACTCATACCTATGTGGGAAGTTAAGCAAAGGTGTTTCCATTAGGTTTGCAGTCAGAACTTTTGAGTACAATTGAAATGTATACTACTTTTATGTCAAAGCATTCTATTCACTGAGAAATCAACTTTTTTGTCTTTATGTGCACAGGTATGAAACAACTTTCAGACATCTCAGAATCATGTGGGAAGTTAACCTAAGGTGTTTCCATTAGGTTTGCAGTAAGTGCTTTGATGAAAAGTTGAAATGTATACTATTTGTATTATCTAAGCATTGTATGCACTGAGATAACAAATTTTTTGTGTTGATGAGTAGAGCCATGAGACCACTTTCAAACAGCTCAGAAAGATGTGGGAAGTTAACTTAAAATGTATCCCTCTAATTTGCAATCTGCACTTTGGTGGAAAACTGAAATGTATGCAACTTAATGTCAGAACATAGTGTGCACTGAGAAAGTAATTTTTTTGTCTAGATGAACAGAGGCATGAAACAACTTTCAAACTACTCATACCTATGTGGGAAGTTAAGCAAAGGTGTTTCCATTAGGTTTGCACTCAGAACTTTTGAGTACAATTGAAATGTATACTACTTTTATGTCAAAGCATTCTATTCACTGAGAAATCAACTTTTTTGTCTTTATGTGCACAGGTATGAAACAACTTTCAGACATCTCAGAATCATGTGGGAAGTTAACCTGAGGTGTTTCCATTAGGTTTGCAGTAAGTGCTTTGGTGTAAAATTGAAATGCATACTATTTGTATTATCTAAGCTTTGTATGCACTGAGAAAACAACTTTTTTGTGTTGATGTGTGGAGCCATGAAACAACTTTCAAAATACTCATAATCATTTGGGAAGTTAACCTAAGGTGTTTCCATTAGTTTTCCAGCATGTACTTTGAGGCAAAATTGAAATCTATACTATTTGTATTATCTAACCATTTTATGCCCTGAGTTAACAACTTTTTTGTCTTGATTTGTAGATCCATGAGACAACCTTGAAACAGCTCAGAAACATGTGGGAAGTTCACTTAATATGTATCCATCTGGTTTGCACTCTGCACTTTGTTGGAAAATTGAAATGTATACCACCTTAATGTCAGAACATAGTATGCACTGAGAAAGTAACTTTTTTGTCTTGATGAACAGAGGCATGAAACAACTTTCAAACTACTCATACCTATGTGGGAAGTTAAGCAAAGGTGTTTCCATTAGGTTTGCAGTCAGAACTTTTGAGTACAATTGAAATGTATACTACTTTTATGTCAAAGCATTCTATTCACTGAGAAATCAACTTTTTTGTCTTTATGTGCACAGGTATGAAACAACTTTCAGACATCTCAGAATCATGTGGGAAGTTACCTAAGGTGTTTCCATTAGTTTTCCAGCATGTACTTTGAGGCAAAATTGAAATCTATACTATTTGTATTATCTAACCATTTTATGCCCTGAGTTAACAACTTTTTTGTCTTGATTTGTAGATCCATGAGACAACTTTGAACAGCTCAGAAACATGTGGGAAGTTAACTTAATATGTATCCATCTGGTTTAACTCTGCACTTTGTTGGAAAATTGAAATGTATACCACCTTAATGTCAGAACATAGTATGCACTGAGAAAGTAACTTTTTTGTCTTGATGAACAGAGGCATGAAACAACTTTCAAACTACTCATACCTATGTGGGAAGTTAAGCAAAGGTGTTTCCATTAGGTTTGCAGTCAGAACTTTTGAGTACAATTGAAATGTATCCTACTTTTATGTCAAAGCATTCTATTCACAGAGAAATCAACTTTTTTGTCTTTATGTGCACAGGTATGAAAGAACTTTCAGACATCTCAAAATCATGTGGGAAGTTAACCTGAGGTGTTTCCATTAGGTTTGCAGTAAGTGCTTTGGTGTAAAATTGAAATGCATACTATTTGCATTATCTAAGCATTGTATGCACTGAGATAAACACTTTTTTGTGTTGATGAGTTGAGCCAGGAGACAACTTTCAAACAGCTCAGAAACATGTGGGAAGTTAACTTAAAATGTATCCCTCTGGTTTGCAATCTGCACTTTGGTGGAAAACTGAAATGTATACAACCTTATGTCAGAACATAGTATGCACTGAGAAAGTAACTTTTTTGTCTTGATGAACAGAGGCATGAAACAACTTTCAAACTACTCATACCTATGTGGGAAGTTAAGCAAAGGTGTTTCCATTAGGTTTGCAGTCAGAACTTTTGAGTACAATTGAAATGTATACTACTTTTATGTCAAAGCATTCTATTCACTGAGAAATCAACTTTTTTGTCTTTATGTGCACAGGTATGAAACAACTTTCAGACATCTCAGAATCATGTGGGAAGTTAACCTGAGGTGTTTCCATTAGGTTTGCAGTAAGTGCTTTGGTGTAAAATTGAAATGCATACTATTTGTATTATCTAAGCTTTGTATGCACTGAGAAAACAACTTTTTTGTGTTGATGTGTGGAGCCATGAAAGAACTTTCAAAATACTCATAATCATTTGGGAAGTTAACCTAAGGTATTTCCATTAGTTTTCCAGCATGTACTTTGAGGCAAAATTGAAATCTATACTATTTGTATTATCTAACCATTTTATGCCCTGAGTTAACAACTTTTTTGTCTTGATTTGTAGATCCATGAGACAACTTTGAGACAGCTCAGAAACATGTGGGAAGTTAACTTAATATGTATCCATCTGGTTTAACTCTGCACTTTGTTGGAAAATTGAAATGTATACCACCTTAATGTCAGAACATAGTATGCACTGAGAAAGTAACTTTTTTGTCTTGATGAACAGAGGCATGAAACAACTTTCAAACTACTCATACCTATTTGGGAAGTTAAGCAAAGGTGTTTCCATTAGGTTTGCAGTCAGAACTTTTGAGTACAATTGAAATGTATCCTACTTTTATGTCAAAGCATTCTATTCACTGAGAAATCAACTTTTTTGTCTTTATGTGCACAGGTATGAAACAACTTTCAGACATTTCAGAATCATGTGGGAAGTTAACCTGAGGTGTTACCATTAGGTTTGCAGTAAGTGCTTTGGTGTAAAATTGAAATGCATACTATTTGTATTATCTAAGCATTGTATGCACTGAGATAACAACTTTTTTGTGTTGATGAGTGGACCCATGAGACAACTTTCAAACAGCTCAGAAACATGTGGGAAGTTAACTTAATATGTATCCATCTGGTTTGCACTCAGCACTTTGTTGGAAAATTGAAATGTATACCACCTTAATGTCAGGACATAGTATGCACTGAGAAAGTAACTTTTTTGTCTTGATGAACAGAGGCATGAAACAACTTTCAAACTACTCATACATATGTGGGAAGTTAAGCAAAGGTGTTTCCATTAGGTTTGCAGATAGAACTTTTGAGTACAATTGAAATGTATACTACTTTTATGTCAAAGCATTCTATTCACTGAGAAATCAACTTTTTTGTCTTTATGTGCACAGGTATGAAACAACTTTCAGACATCTCAGAATCATGTGGGAAGTTAAGCTAAGGTGTTTCCATTAGGTTTGCAGTAAGTGCTTTGGTGTAAAATTGAAATGTACAGTATTTGTATTTTCAAAGCTTTGTATGCACTGAGAAAACAACTTTTTTGTGTTGATGTGTGGAGCCATGAAACAACTTTCAAAATACTCATAATCATTCGGGAAGTTAACCTAAGGTGTTTCCATTAGTTTTCCAGCATGTACTTTGAGGCAAAATTGAAATCTATACTATTTGTATTATCTAACCATTTTATGCCCTGAGTTAACAACTTTTTTGTCTTGATTTGTAGATCCATGAGACAACTTTGAAACAGCTCAGAAACATGTGGGAAGTTAACTTAATATGTATCCATCTGGTTTGCACTCTACACTTTGTTGGAAAATTGAAATGTATACCACCTTAATGTCAGAACATAGTATGCACTGAGAAAGTAACTTTTTTGTCTTGATGAACAGAGGCATGAAACAACTTTCAAACTACTCATAGCTATGTGGGAAGTTAAGCAAATGTGTTTCCATTAAGTTTGCAGTCAGAACTTTTGAGTACAATTGAAATGTATACTACTTTTATGTCAAAGCATTCTATTCACTGAGAAATCAACTTTTTTGTCTTTATGTGCACAGGTATGAAACAACTTTCAGACATCTCAGAATCATGTGGGAAGTTAACCTAAGGTGTTTCCATTAGCTTTGCAGTAAGTGCTTTGGTGTAAAATTGAAATGTACAGTATTTGTATTTTCAAAGCTTTGTATGCACTGAGAAAACAACTTTTTTGTGTTGATGTGTGGAGCCATGAAACAACTTTCAAACAGCTCAGAAACATGTGGGAAGTTAACTTAAAATGTATCCCTCTGGTTTGCAATCTGCACTTTGGTGGAAAACTGAAATGTATACAACCTTATGTCAGAACATAGTATGCACTGAGAAAGTAACTTTTTTGTCTTGATGAACAGAGGCATGAAACAACTTTCAAACTACTCATACCTATGTGGGAAGTTAAGCAAAGGTGTTTCCATTAGGTTTGCAGTCAGAACTTTTGAGTACAATTGAAATGTATACTACTTTTATGTCAAAGCATTCTATTCACTGAGAAATCAACTTTTTTGTCTTTATGTGCACAGGTATGAAACAACTTTCAGACAATTTAGAATCATGTGGGAAGTTAACCTGAGGTGTTTCCATTAGGTTTGCAGTAAGTGCTTTGGTGTAAAATTGAAATGCATACTATTTGTATTATCTAAGCTTTGTATGCACTGAGAAAACAACTTTTTTGTGTTGATGTGTGGAGCCATGAAACAACTTTCAAAATACTCATAATCATTTGGGAAGTTAACCTAAGGTGTTTCCATTAGTTTTCCAGCATGCACTTTGAGGCAAAATTGAAATCTATACTATTTGTATTATTTAACCATTTTATGCCCTGAGTTAACAACTTTTTTGTCTTGATTTGTAGATCCATGAGAGAACTTTGAAACAGCTCACAAACATGTGGGAAGTTAACTTAATATGGATCCATCTGGTTTGCACTCTGCACTTTGTTGGAAAATTGAAATGTATACCACCTTAATGTCAGAACATAGTATGCACTGAGAAAGTAACTTTTTTGACTTGATGAACAGAGGCATGAAACAAATTTCAAACTACTCATACCTATGTGGGAAGTTAAGCAAAGGTGTTTCCATTAGGTTTGCAGTCAGAACTTTTGAGTACAATTGAAATGTATACTACTTTTATGTCAAAGCATTCTATTCACTGAGAAATCAACTTTTTTGTCTTTATGTGCACAGGTATGAAACAACTTTCAGACATCTCAGAATCATGTGGGAAGCTAACCTGAGGTGTTTTCATTAGGTTTGCAGTAAGTGCTTTGGTGAAAAGCTGAAATTTATACTATTTGTATTATCTAAGCATTGTATGCACTGAGATAACAAATTTCTTGTGTTGATGAGTGGAGCCATGAGACCACTTTCCAACAGCTCAGAAAGATGTGGGAAGTTAACTTAAAATGTATCCCTCTAATTTGCAATCTGCACTTTGGTGGAAAACTGAAATGTATACAACTTAATGTCAGAACATAGTATGCACTGAGAAAGTAACTTTTTTGTCTTGATGAACAGAGGCATGAAACAACTTTCAAACTACTCATACCTATGTGGGAAGTTAAGCAAAGGTGTTTCCATTAGGTTTGCAGTCAGAACTTTTGAGTAGAATTGAAATGTATACCACTTTTATGTCAAAGCATTGTATTCACTGAGAAATCAACTTTTTTGTCTTTATGTGCACATGTATGAAACAACTTTCAGACATCTCAGAATCATGTGGGAAGTTACCTAAGGTGTTTCCATTAGTTTTCCAGCATGTACTTTGAGGCAAGATTGAAATCTATACTATTTGTATTATCTAACCATTTTATGCCGTGAGTTAACAACTTTTTTGTCTTGATTTGTAGATCCATGAGACAACTTTGAACAGCTCAGAAACATGTGGGAAGTTAACTTAATATGTATCCATCTGGTTTAACTCTGCACTTTGTTGGAAAATTGAAATGTATACCACCTTAATGTCAGAACATAGTATGCACTGAGAAAGTAACTTTTTTGTCTTGATGAACAGAGGCATGAAACAACTTTCAAACTACTCATACCTATGTGGGAAGTTAAGCAAAGGTGTTTCCATTAGGTTTGCAGTCAGAACTTTTGAGTACAATTGAAATGTATCCTACTTTTATGTCAAAGCATTCTATTCACAGAGAAATCAACTTTTTTGTCTTTATGTGCACAGGTATGAAACAACTTTCAGACATCTCAGAATCATGTGGGAAGTTAACCTGAGGTGTTTCCATTAGGTTTGCAGTAAGTGCTTTGGTGTAAAATTGAAATGCATACTATTTGCATTATCTAAGCATTGTATGCACTGAGATAACCACTTTTTTGTGTTGATGAGTTGAGCCAGGAGACAACTTTCAAACAGCTCAGAAACATGTGGGAAGTTAACTTAAAATGTATCCCTCTGGTTTGCAATCTGCACTTTGGTGGAAAACTGAAATGTATACAACCTTATGTCAGAACATAGTATGCACTGAGAAAGTAACTTTTTTGTCTTGATGAACAGAGGCATGAAACAACTTTCAAACTACTCATACCTATGTGGGAAGTTAAGCAAAGGTGTTTCCATTAGGTTTGCACTCAGAACTTTTGAGTACAATTGAAATGTATACTACTTTTATGTCAAAGCATTCTATTCACTGAGAAATCAACTTTTTTGTCTTTATGTGCACAGGTATGAAACAACTTTCAGACATCTCAGAATCATGTGGGAAGTTAACCTGAGGTGTTTCCATTAGGTTTGCAGTAAGTGCTTTGGTGTAAAATTGAAATGCATACTATTTGTATTATCTAAGCTTTGTATGCACTGAGAAAACAACTTTTTTGTGTTGATGTGTGGAGCCATGAAAGAACTTTCAAAATACTCATAATCATTTGGGAAGTTAACCTAAGGTATTTCCATTAGTTTTCCAGCATGTACTTTGAGGCAAAATTGAAATCTATACTATTTGTATTATCTAACCATTTTACGCCCTGAGTTAACAACTTTTTTGTCTTGATTTGTAGATCCATGAGACAACTTTGAGACAGCTCAGAAACATGTGGGAAGTTAACTTAATATGTATCCATCTGGTTTGCACTCTGCACTTTGTTGGAAAATTGAAACGTATACCACCTTAATGTCAGAACATAGTATGCACTGAGAAAGTAACTTTTTTGTCTTGATGAACAGAGGCATGAAACAAATTTCAAACTACTCATACCTATGTGGGAAGTTAAGCAAAGGTGTTTCCATTAGGTTTGCAGTCAGAACTTTTGAGTACAATTGAAATGTATACTACTTTTATGTCAAAGCATTCTATTCACTGAGAAATCAACTTTTTTGTCTTTATGTGCACAGGTATGAAACAACTTTCAGACATCTCAGAATCATGTGGGAAGTTAACCTAAGGTGTTTCCATTAGGTTTGCAGTAAGAGCTTTGGTGTAAAATTGAAATGTATACTATTTGTATTATCTAAGCATTGTATGCACTGAGATAACAACTTTTTTGTGTTGATGAGTTGAGCCATGAGACAACTTTCAAACAGCTCAGAAACATGTGGGAAGTTAACTTAAAATGTATCCCTCTGGTTTGCAATCTGCACTTTGGTGGAAAACTGAAATGTATACAACCTTATGTCAGAACATAGTATGCACTGAGAAAGTAACTTTTTGTCTTGATGAACAGAGGCATGAAACAACTTTCAAACTACTCATACCTATGTGGGAACTTAAGCAAAGGTGTTTCCATTAGGTTTGCAGTCAGAACTTTTGAGTACAATTGAAATGTATACTACTTTTATGTCAAAGCATTGTATTCACTGAGAAATCAACTTTTTTGTCTTTATGTGCACAGGTATGAAACAACTTTCAGACATCTCAGAATCATGTGGGAAGTTAACCTGAGGTGTTTCCATTAGGTTTGCAGTAAGTGCTTTGGTGTCAAATTGAAATGCATACTATTTGTATTATCTAAGCATTGTATGCACTGAGATAACAACTTTTTTGTGTTGATGAGTGGAGCCATGAGACAACTTTCAAACAGCTCAGAAACATGTGGGAAGTTAATTTAATATGTATCCATCTGGTTTGCACTCTGCACTTCGTTGGAAAATTGAAATGTATACCACCTTAATGTCAGGACATAGTATGCACTGAGAAAGTAACTTTTTTGTCTTGATGAACAGAGGCATGAAACAACTTTCAAACTACTCATGCATATGTGGGAAGTTAAGCAAAGGTGTTTCCATCAGGTTTGCAGATAGAACTTTTGAGTACAATTGAAATGTATACTACTTTTATGTCAAAGCATTCTATTCACTGAGAAATCAACTTTTTTGTCTTTATGTGCACAGGTATGAAACAACTTTCAGACATCTCAGAATCATGTGGGAAGTTAACCTACGGTGTTTCCATTAGGTTTGCAGTAAGTGCTTTGGTGTAAAATTGAAATGTACAGTATTTGTATTTTCAAAGCTTTGTAAGCACTGAGAAAACAACTTTTTTGTGTTGATGTGTGGAGCCATGAAACAACTTTCAAAATACTCATAATCATTCGGGAAGTTAACCTAAGGTGTTTCCATTAGTTTTCCAGCATGTACTTTGAGGCAAAATTGAAATCTATACTATTTGTATTATCTAACCATTTTATGCCCTGAGTTAACAACTTTTTTGTCTTGATTTGTAGATCCATGAGACAACTTTGAAACAGCTCAGAAACATGTGGGAAGTTAACTTAATATGTATCCATCTGGTTTAACTCTGCACTTTGTTGGAAAATTGAAATGTATACCACCTTAATGTCAGAACATAGTATGCACTGAGAAAGTAACTTTTTTGTCTTGATGAACAGAGGCATGAAACAACTTTCAAACTACTCATACCTATTTGGGAAGTTAAGCAAAGGTGTTTCCATTAGGTTTGCAGTCAGAACTTTTGAGTACAATTGAAATGTATCCTACTTTTATGTCAAAGCATTCTATTCACTGAGAAATCAACTTTTTTGTCTTTATGTGCACAGGTATGAAACAACTTTCAGACATTTCAGAATCATGTGGGAAGTTAACCTGAGGTGTTACCATTAGGTTTGCAGTAAGTGCTTTGGTGTAAAATTGAAATGCATACTATTTGTATTATCTAAGCATTGTATGCACTGAGATAACAACTTTTTTGTGTTGATGAGTGGACCCATGAGACAACTTTCAAACAGCTCAGAAACATGTGGGAAGTTAACTTAATATGTATCCATCTGGTTTGCACTCAGCACTTTGTTGGAAAATTGAAATGTATACCACCTTAATGTCAGGACATAGTATGCACTGAGAAAGTAACTTTTTTGTCTTGATGAACAGAGGCATGAAACAACTTTCAAACTACTCATACATATGTGGGAAGTTAAGCAAAGGTGTTTCCATTAGGTTTGCAGATAGAACTTTTGAGTACAATTGAAATGTATACTACTTTTATGTCAAAGCATTCTATTCACTGAGAAATCAACTTTTTTGTCTTTATGTGCACAGGTATGAAACAACTTTCAGACATCTCAGAATCATGTGGGAAGTTAAGCTAAGGTGTTTCCATTAGGTTTGCAGTAAGTGCTTTGGTGTAAAATTGAAATGTACACTATTTGTATTTTCAAAGCTTTGTATGCACTGAGAAAACAACTTTTTTGTGTTGATGTGTGGAGCCATGAAACAACTTTCAAAATACTCATAATCATTCGGGAAGTTAACCTAAGGTGTTTCCATTAGTTTTCCAGCATGTACTTTGAGGCAAAATTGAAATCTATACTATTTGTATTATCTAACCATTTTATGCCCTGAGTTAACAACTTTTTTGTCTTGATTTGTAGATCCATGAGACAACTTTGAAACAGCTCAGAAACATGTGGGAAGTTAACTTAATATGTATCCATCTGGTTTGCACTCTGCACTTTGTTGGAAAATTGAAATGTATACCACCTTAATGTCAGAACATAGTATGCACTGAGAAAGTAACTTTTTTGTCTTGATGAACAGAGGCATGAAACAACTTTCAAACTAGTCATAGCTATGTGGGAAGTTAAGCAAATGTGTTTCCATTAAGTTTGCAGTCAGAACTTTTGAGTACAATTGAAATGTATACTACTTTTATGTCAAAGCATTCTATTCACTGAGAAATCAACTTTTTTGTCTTTATGTGCACAGGTATGAAACAACTTTCAGACATCTCAGAATCATGTGGGAAGTTAACCTAAGGTGTTTCCATTAGGTTTGCAGTAAGTGCTTTGGTGTAAAATTGAAATGTACAGTATTTGTATTTTCAAAGCTTTGTATGCACTGAGAAAACAACTTTTTTGTGTTGATGTGTGGAGCCGTGAAACAACTTTCAAAATACTCATAATCATTTGGGAAGTTAACCTAAGGTGTTTCCATTAGTTTTCCAGCATGTACTTTGAGGCAAAATTGAAATCTATACTATTTGTATTATCTAACCGTTTTATGCCCTGAGTTAACAACTTTTTTGTCTTGATTTGTAGATCCATGAGACAACTTTGAAACAGCTCAGAAACATGTGGGAAGTTAACTTAATATGTATCCATCTGGTTTGCACTCTGCACTTTGTTGGAAAATTGAAATGTATACCACCTTAATGTCAGAACATAGTATGCACTGAGAAAGTAACTTTTTTGTCTTGATGAACAGAGGCATGAAACAACTTTCAAACTACTCATACCTATGTGGGAAGTTAAGCAAAGGTGTTTCCATTAGGTTTGCAGTCAGAACTTTTGAGTACAATTGAAATGTATACTACTTTTATGTCAAAGCATTCTATTCACTGAGAAATCAACTTTTTTGTCTTTATGTGCACAGGTATGAAGCAACTTTCAGACATCTCAGAATCATGTGGGAAGTTAACCTGAGGTGTTTCCATTAGGTTTGCAGTAAGTGCTTTGGTGTAAAATTGAAATGCATACTATTTGTATTATCTAAGCATTGTATGCACTGAGATAACAACTTTTTTGTGTTGATGAGTGGAGCCATGAGACAACTTTCAAACAGCTCAGAAACATGTGGGAAGTTAACTTAATATGTATCCATCTGGTTTGCACTCTGCACTTTCTTGGAAAATTGAAATGTATACCACCTTAATGTCAGGACATAGTATGCACTGAGAAAGTAACTTTTTTGTCTTGATGAACAGAGGCATGAAACAACTTTCAAACTACTCATACATATGTGGGAAGTTAAGCAAAGGTGTTTCCATTAGGTTTGCAGATAGAACTTTTGAGTACAATTGAAATGTATACTACTTTTATGTCAAAGCATTCTATTCACTGAGAAATCAACTTTTTTGTCTTTATGTGCACAGGTATGAAACAACTTTCAGACATCTCAGAATCATGTGGGAAGTTAACCTGAGGCGTTTCCATTAGGTTTGCAGTAAGTGCTTTGGTGTAAAATTGAAATGTACAGTATTTGTATTTTCAAAGCTTTGTATGCACTGAGAAAACAACTTTTTTGTGTTGATGTCTGGAGCCATGAAACAACTTTCAAAATACTCATAATCATTCGGGAAGTTAACCTAAGGTGTTTCCATTAGTTTTCCAGCATGTACTTTGAGGCAAAATTGAAATCTATACTATTTGTATTATCTAACCATTTTATGCCCTGAGTTAACAAGTTTTTTGTCTTGATTTGTAGATCCATGAGACAACTTTCAAACAGCTCAGAAACATGTGGGAAGTTAACTTAATATGTATCCATCTGGTTTAACTCTGCACTTTGTTGGAAAATTGAAATGAATACCACCTTAATGTCAGAACATAGTATGCACTGAAAAAAGTAACTTTTTTGTCTTGATGAACAGAGGCATGAAACAACTTTCAAACTACTCATACCTATGTGGGAAGTTAAGCAAAGGTGTTTCCATTAGGTTTGCAGTCAGAACTTTTGAGTACAATTGAAATGTATCCTACTTTTATGTCAAAGCATTCAATTCACTGAGAAATCAACTTTTTTGTCTTTATGTGTACAGGTATGAAACAACTTTCAGACATTTCAGAATCATGTGGGAAGTTAACCTGAGGTGTTTCCATTAGGTTTGCAGTAAGTGCTTTGGTGTAAAATTGAAATGCATTCTATTTGTATTATCTAAGCATTGTATGCACTGAGATAACAACTTTTTTGTGTTGATGAGTTGAGCCATGAGACAACTTTCAAACAGCTCAGAAACATGTGGGAAGTTAACTTAAAATGTATCCCTCGGGTTTGCAATCTGCACTTTGGTGGAAAACTGAAATGTATACAACCTTATGTCAGAACATAGTAAGCACTGAGAAAGTAACTTTTTTGTCTTGATGAACAGAGGCATGAAACAACTTTCAAACTACTCATACCTATGTGGGAAGTTAAGCAAAGGTGTTTCCATTAGGTTTGCAGTCAGAACTTTTGAGTACAATTGAAATGTATACTACTTTTATGTCAAAGCATTCTATTCACTGAGAAATCAACTTTTTTGTCTTTATGTGCACAGGTATGAAACAACTTTCAGACATCTCAGAATCATGTGGGAAGTTAACCTGAGGTGTTTCCATTAGGTTTGCAGTAGGTGCTTTGGTGTAAAATTGAAATGCATACTATTTGTATTATCTAAGCTTTGTATGCACTCAGAAAACAACTTTTTTGTGTTGATGTGTGGAGCCATGAAACAACTTTCAAAATACTCGTAATCATTCGGGTAGTTATCCTAAGGTGTTTCCATTAGTTTTCCAGCATGTACTTTGAGGCAAAATTGAAATCTATACTATTTGTATTATCAAACCATTTTATGCCCTGAGTTAACAACTTTTTAGTCTTGATTTGTAGATCCATGAGACAACTTTGAAACAGCTCAGAAACATGTGGGAAGTTAACTTAATATGTATCCATCTGGTTTAACTCTGCACTTTGTTGGAAAATTGAAATGTATACCACCTTAATCTCAGAACATAGTATGCACTGAGAAAGTAACTTTTTTGTCTTGATGAACAGAGGCATGAAACAACTTTCAAACTACTCATACCTATGTGGGAAGTTAAGCAAAGTTGTTTCCATTAGGTTTGCAGTCAGAACTTTTGAGTACAATTGAAATGTATCCTACTTTTATGTCAAAGCATTCCATTCACTGAGAAATCAACTTTTTTGTCTTTATGTGCACAGGTATGAAACAACTTTCAGACATTTCAGAATCATGTGGGAAGTTAACCTGAGGTGTTTCCATTAGGTTTGCAGTAAGTGCTTTGGTGTAAAATTGAAATGCATTCTATTTGTATTATCTAAGCATTGTATGCACTGAGATAACAACTTTTTTGTGTTGATGAGTTGAGCCATGAGACAACTTTCAAACAGCTCAGAAACATGTGGGAAGTTAACTTAAAATGTATCCCTCGGGTTTGCAATCTGCACTTTGGTGGAAAACTGAAATGTATACAACCTAATGTCAGAACAGTGTATGCACTGAGAAAGTAACTTTTTTGTCTTGATGAACAGAGGCATGAAACAACTTTCAAACTACTCATACCTATGTGGGAAGTTAAGCAAAGGTGTTTCCATTAGGTTTGCGGTCAGAACTTTTGAGTACAATTGAAATGTATACTACTTTTATGTCAAAGCATTCTATTCACTGAGAAATCAACTTTTTTGTCTTTATGTGCACAGGTATGAAACAACTTTCAGACATCTCAGAATCATGTGGGAAGTTAACCTGAGGTGTTTCCATTAGGTTTGCAGTAAGTGCTTTGGTGTAAAATTGAAATGCATACTATTTGTATTATCTAAGCATTGTATGCACTGAGATAACAACTTTTTTGTGTTGATGAGTTGAGCCATGAGACATCTTTCAAACAGCTCAGAAACATGTGGGAAGTTAAATTAAAATGTATCCCTCTGGTTTGCAATCTGCACTTTGGTGGAAAACTGAAATGTATACAACCTTATGTCAGAACATAGTATGCACTGAGAAAGTAACTTTTTTGTCTTGATGAACAGAGGCATGAAACAACTTTCAAACTACTCATACCTATGTGGGAAGTTAAGCAAAGGTGTTTCCATTAGGTTTGCAGTCAGAACTTTTGAGTACAATTGAAATGTATACTACTTTTATGTCAAAGCATTCTATTCACTGAGAAATCAACTTTTTTGTCTTTATGTGCACAGGTATGAAACAACTTTCAGACATCTCAGAATCATGTGGGAAGTTAACCTGAGGTGTTTCCATTAGGTTTGCAGTAGGTGCTTTGGTGTAAAATTGAAATGCATACTATTTGTATTATCTAAGCTTTGTATGCACTCAGAAAACAACTTTTTTGTGTTGATGTGTGGAGCCATGAAAGAACTTTCAAAATACTCATAATCATTTGGGAAGTTAACCTAAGGTGTTTCCATTAGTTTTCCAGCATGTACTTTGAGGCAAAATTGAAATCTATACTATTTGTATTATCTAACCATTTTATGCCCTGAGTTAACAACTTTTTTGTCTTGATTTGTAGATCCATGAGACAACTTTGAAACAGCTCAGAAACATGTGGGAAGTTAACTTAATATGTATCCATCTGGTTTGCACTCTGCACTTTGTTGGAAAATTGAAATGTATACCACCTTAATGTCAGAACATAGTATGCACTGAGAAAGTAACTTTTTTGTCTTGATGAACAGAGGCATGAAACAACTTTCAAACTACTCATACCTATGTGGGAAGTTAAGCAAAGGTGTTTCCATTAGGTTTGCGGTCAGAACTTTTGAGTACAATTGAAATGTATACTACTTTTATGTCAAAGCATTCTATTCACTGAGAAATCAACTTTTTTGTCTTTATGTGCACAGGTATGAAACAACTTTCAGACATCTCAGAATCATGTGGGAAGTTAACCTGAGGTGTTTCCATTAGGTTTGCAGTAAGTGCTTTGGTGTAAAATTGAAATGCATACTATTTGTATTATCTAAGCATTGTATGCACTGAGATAACAACTTTTTTGTGTTGATGAGTTGAGCCATGAGACATCTTTCAAACAGCTCAGAAACATGTGGGAAGTTAAATTAAAATGTATCCCTCTGGTTTGCAATCTGCACTTTGGTGGAAAACTGAAATGTATACAACCTTATGTCAGAACATAGTATGCACTGAGAAAGTAACTTTTTTGTCTTGATGAACAGAGGCATGAAACAACTTTCAAACTACTCATACCTATGTGGGAAGTTAAGCAAAGGTGTTTCCATTAGGTTTGCAGTCAGAACTTTTGAGTACAATTGAAATGTATACTACTTTTATGTCAAAGCATTCTATTCACTGAGAAATCAACTTTTTTGTCTTTATGTGCACAGGTATGAAACAACTTTCAGACATCTCAGAATCATGTGGGAAGTTAACCTGAGGTGTTTCCATTAGGTTTGCAGTAGGTGCTTTGGTGTAAAATTGAAATGCATACTATTTGTATTATCTAAGCTTTGTATGCACTCAGAAAACAACTTTTTTGTGTTGATGTGTGGAGCCATGAAAGAACTTTCAAAATACTCATAATCATTTGGGAAGTTAACCTAAGGTGTTTCCATTAGTTTTCCAGCATGTACTTTGAGGCAAAATTGAAATCTATACTATTTGTATTATCTAACCATTTTATGCCCTGAGTTAACAACTTTTTTGTCTTGATTTGTAGATCCATGAGACAACTTTGAAACAGCTCAGAAACATGTGGGAAGTTAACTTAATATGTATCCATCTGGTTTGCACTCTGCACTTTGTTGGAAAATTGAAATGTATACCACCTTAATGTCAGGACATAGTATGCACTGAGAAAGTAACTTTTTTGTCTTGATGAACAGAGGCATGAAACAACTTTCAAACTACTCATACCTATGTGGGAAGTTAAGCAAAGGTGTTTCCATTAGGTTTGCGGTCAGAACTTTTGAGTACAATTGAAATGTATACTACTTTTATGTCAAAGCATTCTATTCACTGAGAAATCAACTTTTTTGTCTTTATGTGCACAGGTATGAAACAACTTTCAGACATCTCAGAATCATGTGGGAAGTTAACCTGAGGTGTTTCCATTAGGTTTGCAGTAAGTGCTTTGGTGTAAAATTGAAATGCATACTATTTGTATTATCTAAGCATTGTATGCACTGAGATAACAACTTTTTTGTGTTGATGAGTTGAGCCATGAGACATCTTTCAAACAGCTCAGAAACATGTGGGAAGTTAAATTAAAATGTATCCCTCTGGTTTGCAATCTGCACTTTGGTGGAAAACTGAAATGTATACAACCTTATGTCAGAACATAGTATGCACTGAGAAAGTAACTTTTTTGTCTTGATGAACAGAGGCATGAAACAACTTTCAAACTACTCATACCTATGTGGGAAGTTAAGCAAAGGTGTTTCCATTAGGTTTGCATTCAGAACTTTTGAGTACAATTGAAATGTATACTACTTTTATGTCAAAGCATCCTATTCACTGAGAAATCAACTTTTTTGTCTTTATGTGCACAGGTATGAAACAACTTTCAGACATCTCAGAATCATGTGGGAAGTTAACCTGAGGTGTTTCCATTAGGTTTGCAGTAGGTGCTTTGGTGTAAAATTGAAATGCATACTATTTGTATTATCTAAGCTTTGTATGCACTCAGAAAACAACTTTTTTGTGTTGATGTGTGGAGCCATGAAAGAACTTTCAAAATACTCATAATCATTTGGGAAGTTAACCTAAGGTGTTTCCATTAGTTTTCCAGCATGTACTTTGAGGCAAAATTGAAATCTATACTATTTGTATTATCTAACCATTTTATGCCCTGAGTTAACAACTTTTTTGTCTTGATTTGTAGATCCATGAGACAACTTTGAAACAGCTCAGAAACATGTGGGAAGTTAACTTAATATGTATCCATCTGGTTTGCACTCTGCACTTTGTTGGAAAATTGAAATGTATACCACCTTAATGTCAGGACATAGTATGCACTGAGAAAGTAACTTTTTTGTCTTGATGAACAGAGGCATGAAACAACTTTCAAACTACTCATACCTATGTGGGAAGTTAAGCAAAGTTGTTTCCATTAGGTTTGCAGTCAGAACTTTTGAGTACAATTGAAATGTATACTACTTTTATGTCAAAGCATTCTATTCACTGAGAAATCAACTTTTTTGTCTTTATGTGCACAGGTATGAAACAACTTTCAGACATCTCAGAATCATGTGGGAAGTTAACCTAAGGCGTTTCCATTAGGTTTGCAGTAAGTGCTTTGGTGTAAAATTGAAATGTACAGTATTTGTATTTTCAAAGCTTTGTATGCACTGAGAAAACAACTTTTTTGTGTTGATGTGTGGAGTCATGAAACAACTTTCAAAATACTCATAATCATTCGGGAAGTTAACCTAAGGTGTTTCCATTAGTTTTCCAGCATGTACTTTGAGGCAAAATTGAAATCTATACTATTTGTATTATCTAACCATTTTATGCCCTGAGTTAACAACTTTTTTGTCTTGATTTGTAGATCCATGAGACAACTTTGAAACAGCTCAGAAACATGTGGGAAGTTAACTTAATATGTATCCATCTGGTTTGCACTCTGCACTTTGTTGGAAAATTGAAATGTATACCACCTTAATGTCAGAACATAGTATGCACTGAGAAAGTAACTTTTTTGTCTTGATGAACAGAGGCATGAAAAAACTTTCAAACTACTCATACCTATGTGGGAAGTTAAGCAAAGGTGTTTCCATTAGGTTTGCAGTCAGAACTTTTGAGTACAATTGAAATGTATACTACTTTTATGTCAAAGCATTCTATTCACTGAGAAATCAACTTTTTTGTCTTTATGTGCACAGGTATGAAGCAACTTTCAGACATCTCAGAATCATGTGGGAAGTTAACCTGAGGTGTTTCCATTAAGTTTGCAGTAAGTGCTTTGGTGTAAAATTGAAATGCATACTATTTGTATTATCTAAGCATTGTATGCACTGAGATAACAACTTTTTTGTGTTGATGAGTTGAGCCATCAGACATCTTTCAAACAGCTCAGAAACATGTGGGAAGTTAAATTAAAATGTATCCCTCTGGTTTGCAATCTGCACTTTGGTGGAAAACTGAAATGTATACAACCTTATGTCAGAACATAGTATGCACTGAGAAAGTAACTTTTTTGTCTTGATGAACAGAGGCATGAAACAACTTTCAAACTACTCATACCTATGTGGGAAGTTAAGCAAAGGTGTTTCCATTAGGTTTGCAGTCAGAACTTTTGAGTACAATTGAAATGTATACTACTTTTATGTCAAAGCATTCTATTCACTGAGAAATCAACTTTTTTGTCTTTATGTGCACAGGTATGAAACAACTTTCAGACATCTCGGAATCATGTGGGAAGTTAACCTGAGGTGTTTCCATTAGGTTTGCAGTAGGTGCTTTGGTGTAAAATTGAAATGCATACTATTTGTATTATCTAAGCTTTGTATGCACTCAGAAAACAACTTTTTTGTGTTGATGTGTGGAGCCATGAAAGAACTTTCAAAATACTCATAATCATTTGGGAAGTTAACCTAAGGTGTTTCCATTAGTTTTCCAGCATGTACTTTGAGGCAAAATTGAAATCTATACTATTTGTATTATCTAACCATTTTATGCCCTGAGTTAACAACTTTTTTGTCTTGATTTGTAGATCCATGAGACAACTTTGAAACAGCTCAGAAAGATGTGGGAAGTTAACTTAAAATGTATCCCTCTAATTTGCAATCTGCACTTTGGTAATGAACTGAAATGTATACAACTTAATGTCAGAACATAGTATGCACTGAGAAAGTAACTTTTTTGTCTTGATGAACAGAGGCATGAAACAACTTTCAAACTACTCATACCTATGTGGGAAGTTAAGCAAAGGTGTTTCCATTAGGTTTGCAGTCAGAACTTTTGAGTACAATTGAAATGTATACTACTTTTATGTCAAAGCATTCTATTCACTGAGAAATCAACTTTTTTGTCTTTATGTGCACAGGTATGAAACAACTTTCAGACATCTCAGAATCATGTGGGAAGTTAACCTAAGGTGTTTCCATTAGCTTTGCAGTAAGTGCTTTGGTGTAAAATTGAAATGTACAGTATTTGTATTTTCAAAGCTTTGTATGCTCTGAGATAACAACTTTTTTGAGCTGATGTGTGGAGCCATGAAACAACTTTCAAAATACTCATAATCATTTGGGAAGTTACCTTAAGGTGTTTCCATTAGTTTTCCAGCATGTACTTTGATGCAAAATTGAAATCTATACTATTTGTATTATCTAACCATTTTATGCCCTGAGTTAACAACTTTTTTGTCTTGATTTGTAGATCCATGAGACAACTTTGAAACAGCTCAGAAACATGTGGGAAGTTAACTTAATATGTATCCATCTGGTTTAACTCTGCACTTTGTTGGAAAATTGAAATGTTTATCACCTTAATGTCAGAACATAGTATGCACTGAGAAAGTAACTTTTTTGTCTTGATGAACAGAGGCTTGAAACAACTTTCAAACTACTCATACCTATGTGGGAAGTTAAGCAAAGGTGTTTCCATTAGGTTTGCAGTCAGAACTTTTGAGTACAATTGAAATGTATCCTACTTTTATGTCAAAGCATTCTATTCACTGAGAAATCAACTTTTTTGTCTTTATGTGCACAGGTATGAAACAACTTTCAGACATCTCAGAATCATGTGGGAAGTTAACCTGAGGTGTTTCCATTAGGTTTCCAGTAGGTGCTTTGGTGTAAAATTGAAATGCATACTATTTGTATTATCTAAGCTTTGTATGCACTCAGAAAACAACTTTTTTGTGTTGATGTGTGGAGCCATGAAAGAACTTTCAAAATACTCATAATCATTTGGGAAGTTAACCTAAGGTGTTTCCATTAGTTTTCCAGCATGTACTTTGAGGCAAAATTGAAATCTATACTATTTGTATTATCTAACCATTTTATGCCCTGAGTTAACAACTTTTTTGTCTTGATTTGTAGATCCATGAGACAACTTTGAAACAGCTCAGAAACATGTGGGAAGTTAACTTAATATGTATCCATCTGGCTTGCACTCTGCACTTTGTTGGAAAATTGAAATGTATACCACCTTAATGTCAGGACATAGTATGCACTGAGAAAGTAACTTTTTTGTCTTGATGAACAGAGGCATGAAACAACTTTCAAACTACTCATACCTATGTGGGAAGTTAAGCAAAGGTGTTTCCATTAGGTTTGCGGTCAGAACTTTTGAGTACAATTGAAATGTATACTACTTTTATGTCAAAGCGTTCTATTCACTGAGAAATCAACTTTTTTGTCTTTATGTGCACAGGTATGAAACAACTTTCAGACATTTCAGAATCATGTGGGAAGTTTACCTGAGGTGTTTCCATTAGGTTTGCAGTAAGTGCTTTGGTGTAAAATTGAAATGCATACTATTTGTATTATCTAAGCATTGTATGCACTGAGATAACAACTTTTTTGTGTTGATGAGTTGAGCCATGAGACATCTTTCAAACAGCTCAGAAAGATGTGGGAAGTAAAATTAAAATGTATCCCTCTGGTTTGCAATCTGCACTTTGGTGGAAAACTGAAATGTATACAACCTTATGTCAGAACATAGTATGCACTGAGAAAGTAACTTTTTTGTCTTGATGAACAGAGGCATGAAACAACTTTCAAACTACTCATACCTATGTGGGAAGTTAAGCAAAGGTGTTTCCATTAGGTTTGCAGTCAGAACTTTTGAGTACAATTGAAATGTATACTACTTTTATGTCAAAGCATTCTATTCACTGAGAAATCAACTTTTTTGTCTTTATGTGCACAGGTATGAAACAACTTTCAGACATCTCAGAATCATGTGGGAAGTTAACCTGAGGTGTTTCCATTAGGTTTGCAGTAGGTGCTTTGGTGTAAAATTGAAATGCATACTATTTGTATTATCTAAGCTTTGTATGCACTCAGAAAACAACTTTTTTGTGTTGATGTGTGGAGCCATGAAAGAACTTTCAAAATACTCATAATCATTTGGGAAGTTAACCTAAGGTGTTTCCATTAGTTTTCCAGCATGTACTTTGAGGCAAAATTGAAATCTATACTATTTGTATTATCTAACCATTTTATGCCCTGAGTTAACAACTTTTTTGTCTTGATTTGTAGATCCATGAGACAACTTTGAAACAGCTCAGAAACATGTGGGAAGTTAACTTAATATGTATCCATCTGGTTTGCACTCTGCACTTTGTTGGAAAATTGAAATGTATACCACCTTAATGTCAGAACATAGTATGCACTGAGAAAGTAACTTTTTTGTCTTGATGCACAGAGGCATGAAACAACTTTCAAACTACTCATACCTATGTGGGAAGTTAAGCAAAGGTGTTTCCATTAGGTTTGCAGTCAGAACTTTTGACTACAATTGAAATGTATACTACTTTTATGTCAAAGCATTCTATTCACTGAGAAATCAACTTTTTTGTCTTTATGTGCACAGGTATGAAGCAACTTTCAGACATCTCAGAATCATGTGGGAAGTTAACCTGAGGTGTTTCCATTAAGTTTGTAGTAAGTGCTTTGGTGTAAAATTGAAATGCATACTATTTGTATTATCTAAGCATTGTATGCACTGAGATAACAACTTTTTTGTGTTGATGAGTTGAGCCATCAGACATCTTTCAAACAGCTCAGAAACATGTGGGAAGTTAAATTAAAATGTATCCCTCTGGTTTGCAATCTGCACTTTGGTGGAAAACTGAAATGTATACAACCTTATGTCAGAACATAGTATGCACTGAGAAAGTAACTTTTTTGTCTTGATGAACAGAGGCATGAAACAACTTTCAAACTACTCATACCTATGTGGGAAGTTAAGCAAAGGTGTTTCCATTAGGTTTGCAGTCAGAACTTTTGAGTACAATTGAAATGTATACTACTTTTATGTCAAAGCATTCTATTCACTGAGAAATCAACTTTTTTGTCTTTATGTGCACAGGTATGAAGCAACTTTCAGACATCTCAGAATCATGTGGGAAGTTAACCTGAGGTGTTTCCATTAAGTTTGCAGTAAGTGCTTTGGTGTAAAATTGAAATGCATACTATTTGTGTTATCTAAGCATTGTATGCACTGAGATAACAACTTTTTTGTGTTGATGAGTTGAGCCATCAGACATCTTTCAAACAGCTCAGAAACATGTGGGAAGTTAAATTAAAATGTATCCCTCTGGTTTGCAATCTGCACTTTGGTGGAAAACTGAAATGTATACAACCTTATGTCAGAACATAGTATGCACTGAGAAAGTAACTTTTTTGTCTTGATGAACAGAGGCATGAAACAACTTTCAAACTCCTCATACCTATGTGGGAAGTTAAGCAAAGGTGTTTCCATTAGGTTTGCAGTCAGAACTTTTGAGTACAATTGAAATGTATACTACTTTTATGTCAAAGCACTCTATTCACTGAGAAATCAACTTTTTTGTCTTTATGTGCACAGGTATGAAACAACTTTCAGACATCTCGGAATCATGTGGGAAGTTAACCTGAGGTGTTTCCATTAGGTTTGCAGTAGGTGCTTTGGTGTAAAATTGAAATGCATACTATTTGTATTATCTAAGCTTTGTATGCACTCAGAAAACAACTTTTTTGTGTTGATGTGTGGAGCCATGAAAGAACTTTCAAAATACTCATAATCATTTGGGAAGTTAACCTAAGGTGTTTCCATTAGTTTTCCAGCATGTACTTTGAGGCAAAATTGAAATCTATACTATTTGTATTATCTAACCATTTTATGCCCTGAGTTAACAACTTTTTTGTCTTGATTTGTAGATCCATGAGACAACTTTGAAACAGCTCAGAAAGATGTGGGAAGTTAACTTAAAATGTATCCCTCTAATTTGCAATCTGCACTTTGGTAATGAACTGAAATGTATACAACTTAATGTCAGAACATAGTATGCACTGAGAAAGTAACTTTTTTGTCTTGATGAACAGAGGCATGAAACAACTTTCAAACTACTCATACCTATGTGGGAAGTTAAGCAAAGGTGTTTCCATTAGGTTTGCAGTCAGAACTTTTGAGTACAATTGAAATGTATACTACTTTTATGTCAAAGCATTCTATTCACTGAGAAATCAACTTTTTTGTCTTTATGTGCACAGGTATGAAACAACTTTCAGACATCTCAGAATCATGTGGGAAGTTAACCTAAGGTGTTTCCATTAGCTTTGCAGTAAGTGCTTTGGTGTAAAATTGAAATGTACAGTATTTGTATTTTCAAAGCTTTGTATGCTCTGAGATAACAACTTTTTTGAGCTGATGTGTGGAGCCATGAAACAACTTTCAAAATACTCATAATCATTTGGGAAGTTACCTTAAGGTGTTTCCATTAGTTTTCCAGCATGTACTTTGATGCAAAATTGAAATCTATACTATTTGTATTATCTAACCATTTTATGCCCTGAGTTAACAACTTTTTTGTCTTGATTTGTAGATCCATGAGACAACTTTGAAACAGCTCAGAAACATGTGGGAAGTTAACTTAATATGTATCCATCTGGTTTAACTCTGCACTTTGTTGGAAAATTGAAATGTTTACCACCTTAATGTCAGAACATAGTATGCACTGAGAAAGTAACTTTTTTGTCTTGATGAACAGAGGCTTGAAACAACTTTCAAACTACTCATACCTATGTGGGAAGTTAAGCAAAGGTGTTTCCATTAGGTTTGCAGTCAGAACTTTTGAGTACAATTGAAATGTATCCTACTTTTATGTCAAAGCATTCTATTCACTGAGAAATCAACTTTTTTGTCTTTATGTGCACAGGTATGAAACAACTTTCAGACATCTCAGAATCATGTGGGAAGTTAACCTGAGGTGTTTCCATTAGGTTTCCAGTAGGTGCTTTGGTGTAAAATTGAAATGCATACTATTTGTATTATCTAAGCTTTGTATGCACTCAGAAAACAACTTTTTTGTGTTGATGTGTGGAGCCATGAAAGAACTTTCAAAATACTCATAATCATTTGGGAAGTTAACCTAAGGTGTTTCCATTAGTTTTCCAGCATGTACTTTGAGGCAAAATTGAAATCTATACTATTTGTATTATCTAACCATTTTATGCCCTGAGTTAACAACTTTTTTGTCTTGATTTGTAGATCCATGAGACAACTTTGAAACAGCTCAGAAACATGTGGGAAGTTAACTTAATATGTATCCATCTGGCTTGCACTCTGCACTTTGTTGGAAAATTGAAATGTATACCACCTTAATGTCAGGACATAGTATGCACTGAGAAAGTAACTTTTTTGTCTTGATGAACAGAGGCATGAAACAACTTTCAAACTACTCATACCTATGTGGGAAGTTAAGCAAAGGTGTTTCCATTAGGTTTGCGGTCAGAACTTTTGAGTACAATTGAAATGTATACTACTTTTATGTCAAAGCGTTCTATTCACTGAGAAATCAACTTTTTTGTCTTTATGTGCACAGGTATGAAACAACTTTCAGACATTTCAGAATCATGTGGGAAGTTTACCTGAGGTGTTTCCATTAGGTTTGCAGTAAGTGCTTTGGTGTAAAATTGAAATGCATACTATTTGTATTATCTAAGCATTGTATGCACTGAGATAACAACTTTTTTGTGTTGATGAGTTGAGCCATGAGACATCTTTCAAACAGCTCAGAAAGATGTGGGAAGTAAAATTAAAATGTATCCCTCTGGTTTGCAATCTGCACTTTGGTGGAAAACTGAAATGTATACAACCTTATGTCAGAACATAGTATGCACTGAGAAAGTAACTTTTTTGTCTTGATGAACAGAGGCATGAAACAACTTTCAAACTACTCATACCTATGTGGGAAGTTAAGCAAAGGTGTTTCCATTAGGTTTGCAGTCAGAACTTTTGAGTACAATTGAAATGTATACTACTTTTATGTCAAAGCATTCTATTCACTGAGAAATCAACTTTTTTGTCTTTATGTGCACAGGTATGAAACAACTTTCAGACATCTCAGAATCATGTGGGAAGTTAACCTGAGGTGTTTCCATTAGGTTTGCAGTAGGTGCTTTGGTGTAAAATTGAAATGCATACTATTTGTATTATCTAAGCTTTGTATGCACTCAGAAAACAACTTTTTTGTGTTGATGTGTGGAGCCATGAAAGAACTTTCAAAATACTCATAATCATTTGGGAAGTTAACCTAAGGTGTTTCCATTAGTTTTCCAGCATGTACTTTGAGGCAAAATTGAAATCTATACTATTTGTATTATCTAACCATTTTATGCCCTGAGTTAACAACTTTTTTGTCTTGATTTGTAGATCCATGAGACAACTTTGAAACAGCTCAGAAACATGTGGGAAGTTAACTTAATATGTATCCATCTGGTTTGCACTCTGCACTTTGTTGGAAAATTGAAATGTATACCACCTTAATGTCAGAACATAGTATGCACTGAGAAAGTAACTTTTTTGTCTTGATGCACAGAGGCATGAAACAACTTTCAAACTACTCATACCTATGTGGGAAGTTAAGCAAAGGTGTTTCCATTAGGTTTGCAGTCAGAACTTTTGACTACAATTGAAATGTATACTACTTTTATGTCAAAGCATTCTATTCACTGAGAAATCAACTTTTTTGTCTTTATGTGCACAGGTATGAAGCAACTTTCAGACATCTCAGAATCATGTGGGAAGTTAACCTGAGGTGTTTCCATTAAGTTTGTAGTAAGTGCTTTGGTGTAAAATTGAAATGCATACTATTTGTATTATCTAAGCATTGTATGCACTGAGATAACAACTTTTTTGTGTTGATGAGTTGAGCCATCAGACATCTTTCAAACAGCTCAGAAACATGTGGGAAGTTAAATTAAAATGTATCCCTCTGGTTTGCAATCTGCACTTTGGTGGAAAACTGAAATGTATACAACCTTATGTCAGAACATAGTATGCACTGAGAAAGTAACTTTTTTGTCTTGATGAACAGAGGCATGAAACAACTTTCAAACTACTCATACCTATGTGGGAAGTTAAGCAAAGGTGTTTCCATTAGGTTTGCAGTCAGAACTTTTGAGTACAATTGAAATGTATACTACTTTTATGTCAAAGCATTCTATTCACTGAGAAATCAACTTTTTTTGTCTTTATGTGCACAGGTATGAAGCAACTTTCAGACATCTCAGAATCATGTGGGAAGTTAACCTGAGGTGTTTCCATTAAGTTTGCAGTAAGTGCTTTGGTGTAAAATTGAAATGCATACTATTTGTGTTATCTAAGCATTGTATGCACTGAGATAACAACTTTTTTGTGTTGATGAGTTGAGCCATCAGACATCTTTCAAACAGCTCAGAAACATGTGGGAAGTTAAATTAAAATGTATCCCTCTGGTTTGCAATCTGCACTTTGGTGGAAAACTGAAATGTATACAACCTTATGTCAGAACATAGTATGCACTGAGAAAGTAACTTTTTTGTCTTGATGAACAGAGGCATGAAACAACTTTCAAACTCCTCATACCTATGTGGGAAGTTAAGCAAAGGTGTTTCCATTAGGTTTGCAGTCAGAACTTTTGAGTACAATTGAAATGTATACTACTTTTATGTCAAAGCATTCTATTCACTGAGAAATCAACTTTTTTGTCTTTATGTGCACAGGTATGAAACAACTTTCAGACATCTCGGAATCATGTGGGAAGTTAACCTGAGGTGTTTCCATTAGGTTTGCAGTAGGTGCTTTGGTGTAAAATTGAAATGCATACTATTTGTATTATCTAAGCTTTGTATGCACTCAGAAAACAACTTTTTTGTGTTGATGTGTGGAGCCATGAAAGAACTTTCAAAATACTCATAATCATTTGGGAAGTTAACCTAAGGTGTTTCCATTAGTTTTCCAGCATGTACTTTGAGGCAAAATTGAAATCTATACTATTTGTATTATCTAACCATTTTATGCCCTGAGTTAACAACTTTTTTGTCTTGATTTGTAGATCCATGAGACAACTTTGAAACAGCTCAGAAAGATGTGGGAAGTTAACTTAAAATGTATCCCTCTAATTTGCAATCTGCACTTTGGTAATGAACTGAAATGTATACAACTTAATGTCAGAACATAGTATGCACTGAGAAAGTAACTTTTTTGTCTTGATGAACAGAGGCATGAAACAACTTTCAAACTACTCATACCTATGTGGGAAGTTAAGCAAAGGTGTTTCCATTAGGTTTGCAGTCAGAACTTTTGAGTACAATTGAAATGTATACTACTTTTATGTCAAAGCATTCTATTCACTGAGAAATCAACTTTTTTGTCTTTATGTGCACAGGTATGAAACAACTTTCAGACATCTCAGAATCATGTGGGAAGTTAACCTAAGGTGTTTCCATTAGCTTTGCAGTAAGTGCTTTGGTGTAAAATTGAAATGTACAGTATTTGTATTTTCAAAGCTTTGTATGCTCTGAGATAACAACTTTTTTGAGCTGATGTGTGGAGCCATGAAACAACTTTCAAAATACTCATAATCATTTGGGAAGTTACCTTAAGGTGTTTCCATTAGTTTTCCAGCATGTACTTTGATGCAAAATTGAAATCTATACTATTTGTATTATCTAACCATTTTATGCCCTGAGTTAACAACTTTTTTGTCTTGATTTGTAGATCCATGAGACAACTTTGAAACAGCTCAGAAACATGTGGGAAGTTAACTTAATATGTATCCATCTGGTTTAACTCTGCACTTTGTTGGAAAATTGAAATGTTTACCACCTTAATGTCAGAACATAGTATGCACTGAGAAAGTAACTTTTTTGTCTTGATGAACAGAGGCTTGAAACAACTTTCAAACTACTCATACCTATGTGGGAAGTTAAGCAAAGGTGTTTCCATTAGGTTTGCAGTCAGAACTTTTGAGTACAATTGAAATGTATCCTACTTTTATGTCAAAGCATTCTATTCACTGAGAAATCAACTTTTTTGTCTTTATGTGCACAGGTATGAAACAACTTTCAGACATCTCAGAATCATGTGGGAAGTTAACCTGAGGTGTTTCCATTAGGTTTCCAGTAGGTGCTTTGGTGTAAAATTGAAATGCATACTATTTGTATTATCTAAGCTTTGTATGCACTCAGAAAACAACTTTTTTGTGTTGATGTGTGGAGCCATGAAAGAACTTTCAAAATACTCATAATCATTTGGGAAGTTAACCTAAGGTGTTTCCATTAGTTTTCCAGCATGTACTTTGAGGCAAAATTGAAATCTATACTATTTGTATTATCTAACCATTTTATGCCCTGAGTTAACAACTTTTTTGTCTTGATTTGTAGATCCATGAGACAACTTTGAAACAGCTCAGAAACATGTGGGAAGTTAACTTAATATGTATCCATCTGGCTTGCACTCTGCACTTTGTTGGAAAATTGAAATGTATACCACCTTAATGTCAGGACATAGTATGCACTGAGAAAGTAACTTTTTTGTCTTGATGAACAGAGGCATGAAACAACTTTCAAACTACTCATACCTATGTGGGAAGTTAAGCAAAGGTGTTTCCATTAGGTTTGCGGTCAGAACTTTTGAGTACAATTGAAATGTATACTACTTTTATGTCAAAGCGTTCTATTCACTGAGAAATCAACTTTTTTGTCTTTATGTGCACAGGTATGAAACAACTTTCAGACATTTCAGAATCATGTGGGAAGTTTACCTGAGGTGTTTCCATTAGGTTTGCAGTAAGTGCTTTGGTGTAAAATTGAAATGCATACTATTTGTATTATCTAAGCATTGTATGCACTGAGATAACAACTTTTTTGTGTTGATGAGTTGAGCCATGAGACATCTTTCAAACAGCTCAGAAAGATGTGGGAAGTAAAATTAAAATGTATCCCTCTGGTTTGCAATCTGCACTTTGGTGGAAAACTGAAATGTATACAACCTTATGTCAGAACATAGTATGCACTGAGAAAGTAACTTTTTTGTCTTGATGAACAGAGGCATGAAACAACTTTCAAACTACTCATACCTATGTGGGAAGTTAAGCAAAGGTGTTTCCATTAGGTTTGCAGTCAGAACTTTTGAGTACAATTGAAATGTATACTACTTTTATGTCAAAGCATTCTATTCACTGAGAAATCAACTTTTTTGTCTTTATGTGCACAGGTATGAAACAACTTTCAGACATCTCAGAATCATGTGGGAAGTTAACCTGAGGTGTTTCCATTAGGTTTGCAGTAGGTGCTTTGGTGTAAAATTGAAATGCATACTATTTGTATTATCTAAGCTTTGTATGCACTCAGAAAACAACTTTTTTGTGTTGATGTGTGGAGCCATGAAAGAACTTTCAAAATACTCATAATCATTTGGGAAGTTAACCTAAGGTGTTTCCATTAGTTTTCCAGCATGTACTTTGAGGCAAAATTGAAATCTATACTATTTGTATTATCTAACCATTTTATGCCCTGAGTTAACAACTTTTTTGTCTTGATTTGTAGATCCATGAGACAACTTTGAAACAGCTCAGAAACATGTGGGAAGTTAACTTAATATGTATCCATCTGGTTTGCACTCTGCACTTTGTTGGAAAATTGAAATGTATACCACCTTAATGTCAGAACATAGTATGCACTGAGAAAGTAACTTTTTTGTCTTGATGCACAGAGGCATGAAACAACTTTCAAACTACTCATACCTATGTGGGAAGTTAAGCAAAGGTGTTTCCATTAGGTTTGCAGTCAGAACTTTTGACTACAATTGAAATGTATACTACTTTTATGTCAAAGCATTCTATTCACTGAGAAATCAACTTTTTTGTCTTTATGTGCACAGGTATGAAGCAACTTTCAGACATCTCAGAATCATGTGGGAAGTTAACCTGAGGTGTTTCCATTAAGTTTGTAGTAAGTGCTTTGGTGTAAAATTGAAATGCATACTATTTGTATTATCTAAGCATTGTATGCACTGAGATAACAACTTTTTTGTGTTGATGAGTTGAGCCATCAGACATCTTTCAAACAGCTCAGAAACATGTGGGAAGTTAAATTAAAATGTATCCCTCTGGTTTGCAATCTGCACTTTGGTGGAAAACTGAAATGTATACAACCTTATGTCAGAACATAGTATGCACTGAGAAAGTAACTTTTTTGTCTTGATGAACAGAGGCATGAAACAACTTTCAAACTACTCATACCTATGTGGGAAGTTAAGCAAAGGTGTTTCCATTAGGTTTGCAGTCAGAACTTTTGAGTACAATTGAAATGTATACTACTTTTATGTCAAAGCATTCTATTCACTGAGAAATCAACTTTTTTGTCTTTATGTGCACAGGTATGAAACAACTTTCAGACATCTCGGAATCATGTGGGAAGTTAACCTGAGGTGTTTCCATTAGGTTTGCAGTAGGTGCTTTGGTGTAAAATTGAAATGCATACTATTTGTATTATCTAAGCTTTGTATGCACTCAGAAAACAACTTTTTTGTGTTGATGTGTGGAGCCATGAAAGAACTTTCAAAATACTCATAATCATTTGGGAAGTTAACCTAAGGTGTTTCCATTAGTTTTCCAGCATGTACTTTGAGGCAAAATTGAAATCTATACTATTTGTATTATCTAACCATTTTATGCCCTGAGTTAACAACTTTTTTGTCTTGATTTGTAGATCCATGAGACAACTTTGAAACAGCTCAGAAACATGTGGGAAGTTAACTTAATATGTATCCATCTGGTTTGCACTCTGCACTTTGTTGGAAAATTGAAATGTATACCACATTAATGTCAGGACATAGTATGCACTGAGAAAGTAACTTTTTTGTCTTGATGAACAGAGGCGTGAAACAACTTTCAAACTACTCATACCTATGTGGGAAGTTAAGCAAAGGTGTTTCCATTAGGTTTGCAGTCAGAACTTTTGAGTACAATTGAAATGTATACTACTTTTATGTCAAAGCATTCTATTCACTGAGAAATCAACTTTTTTGTCTTTATGTGCACAGGTATGAAACAACTTTCAGACATCTCAGAATCATGTGGGAAGTTAACCTAAGGTGTTTCAATTAGGTTTCCAGTAAGTGCTTTGGTGTAAAGTTGAAATTTATACTATTTGTATTATCTAAGCATTGTATGCACTGAGATAACAACTTTTTTGTGTTGATGAGTGGAGCCATGAGACAACTTTCAAACAGCTCAGAAAGATGTGGGAAGTTAACTTAAAATGTATCCCTCTAATTTGCAATCTGCACTTTGGTGATGAACTGAAATGTATACAACTTAATGTCAGAACATAGTATGCACTGAGAAAGTAACTTTTTTGTCTTGATGAACAGAGGCATGAAACAACTTTCAAACTACTCATACCTATGTGGGAAGTTAAGCAAAGGTGTTTCCATTAGGTTTGCAGTCAGAACTTTTGAGTACAATTGAAATGTATACTACTTTTATGTCAAAGCATTCTATTCACTGAGAAATCAACTTTTTTATCTTTATGTGCACAGGTATGAAACAACTTTCAGACATCTCAGAATCATGTGGGAAGTTAACCTAAGGTGTTTCCATTAGCTTTGCAGTAAGTGCTTTGGTGTAAAATTGAAATGTACAGTATTTGTATTTTCAAAGCTTTGTATGCTCTGAGATAACAACTTTTTTGTGTTGATGTGTGGAGCCATGAAACAACTTTCAAAATACTCATAATCATTTGGGAAGTTAACCTAAGGCGTTTCCATTAGTTTTCCAGCATGTACTTTGAGGCAAAATTGAAATCTATACTATTTGTATTATTTAACCATTTTATGCCCTGAGTTAACAACTTTTTTGTCTTGATTTGTAGATCCATGAGAGAACTTTGAAACAGCTCAGAAACATGTGGGAAGTTAACTTAATATGGATCCATCTGGTTTGCACTCTGCACTTTGTTGGAAAATTGAAATGTATACCACCTTAATGTCAGAACATAGTATGCACTGAGAAAGTAACTTTTTTGACTTGATGAACAGAGGCATGAAACAAATTTCAAACTACTCATACCTATGTGGGAAGTTAAGCAAAGGTGTTTCCATTAGGTTTGCAGTCAGAACTTTTGAGTACAATTGAAATGTATACTACTTTTATGTCAAAGCATTCTATTCACTGTGAAATCAACTTTTTTGTCTTTATGTGCACAGGTATGAAACAACTTTCAGACATCTCAGAATCATGTGGGAAGCTAACCTGAGGTGTTTTCATTAGGTTTGCAGTAAGTGCTTTGGTGTAAAATTGAAATGCATACTATTTGTATTATCTAAGCATTGTATGCACTGAGATAACAACTTTTTTGTGTTGATGAGTGGAGCCATGAGACAACTTTCAAACAGCTCAGAAACATGTGGGAAGTTAACTTAATATGTATCCCTCGGGTTTGCAGTCTGCACTTTGGTGGAAAACTGAAATGTATACAACCTTATGTCAGAACATAGCATGCACTGAGAAAGTAACTTTTTTGTCTTGATGAACAGAGGCATGAAACAACTTTCAAACTACTCATACCAATGTGGGAAGTTAAGCAAAGGTGTTTCTATTAGGTTTGCAGTCAGAACTTTTGAGTACAATTGAAATGTATACTACTTTTATGTCAAAGCATTCTATTCACTGAGAAATCAACTTTTTTGTCTTTATGTGCACAGGTATGAAACAACTTTCAGACATCTCAGAATCATGTTGGAAATTAACCTAAGGTGTTTCCATTAGGTTTGCAGTAAGTGCTTTGATGAAAAGCTGAAATGTATACTATTTGTATTATCTAAGCATTGTATGGACTGAGATAACAAATTTCTTGTGTTGATGAGTGGAGCCATGAGACCACTTTCCAACAGCTCAGAAAGATGTGGGAAGTTAACTTAAAATGTATCCCTCTAATTTGCAATCTGCACTTTGGTGGAAAACTGAAATGTATACAACTTAATGTCAGAACATAGTATGCACTGAGAAAGTAACTTTTTTGTCTTGATGAACAGAGGCATGAAACAACTTTCAAACTACTCATACCTATGTGGGAAGTTAAGCAAAGGTGTTTCCATTAGGTTTGCAGTCAGAACTTTTGAGTGCAATTGAAATGTATACCACTTTTATGTCAAAGCATTGTATTCACTGAGAAATCAACTTTTTTGTCTTTATGTGCACATGTATGAAACAACTTTCAGACATCTCAGAATCATGTGGGAAGTTAACCTGAGGTGTTTCCATTAGGTTTGCAGTAAGTGCTTTGGTGTAAAATTGAAATGCATACTATTTGTATTATCTAAGCATTGTATGCACTGAGATAACAACTTTTTTGTGTTGATGAGTGGAGCCATGAGACAACTTTCAAACAGCTCAGAAACATGTGGGAAGTTAACTTAATATGTATCCCTCGGGTTTGCAATCTGCACTTTGGTGGAAAACTGAAATGTATACAACCTTATGTCAGAACATAGCATGCACTGAGAAAGTAACTTTTTTGTCTTGATGAACAGAGGCATGAAACAACTTTCAAACTACTCATACCTATGTGGGAAGTTAAGCAAAGGTGTTTCCATTAGGTTTGCAGTCAGAACTTTTGAGTACAATTGAAATGTATACTACTTTTATGTCAAAGCATTCTATTCACTGAGAAATCAACTTTTTTGTCTTTATGTGCACAGGTATGAAACAACTTTCAGACATCTCAGAATCATGTGGGAAGTTAACCTAAGGTGTTTCCATTAGGTTTGCAGTAAGTGCTTTGGTGAAAAGTTTAAATGTATACTATTTGTATTATCTAAGCATTGTATGCACTGAGATAACAAATTTTTTGTGTTGATGAGTGCAGCCATGAGACAACTTTCAAACAGCTCAGAAACATGTGGGAAGTTAACTTAATATGTATCCCTCGGGTTTGCAATCTGCACTTTGGTGGAAAACTGAAATGTATACAACCTTATGTCAGAACATAGCATGCACTGAGAAAGTAACTTTTTTGTCTTGATGAACAGAGGCATGAAACAACTTTCAAACTACTCATACCTATGTGGGAAGTTAAGCAAAGGTGTTTCCATTAGGTTTGCAGTCAGCACTTTTGAGTACAATTGAAATGTACACTACTTTTATGTCAAAGCATTCTATTCACTGAGAAATCAACTTTTTTGTCTTTATGTGCACAGGTATGAAACAACTTTCAGACATCTCAGAATCATGTGGGAAGTTAACCTAAGGTGTTTCCATTAGGTTTGCAGTAAGTGCTTTGGTGTAAAATTGAAATGTACAGTATTTGTATTTTCAAAGCTTTGTATGCACTGAGAAAACAACTTTTTTGTGTTGATGTGTGGAGCCATGAAAGAACTTTCAAAATACTCATAATCATTTGGGAAGTTAACCTAAGGTGTTTCCATTAGTTTTACAGCATGTACTTTGAGGCAAAATTGAAATCTATACTATTTGTATTATCTAACCATTTTATGCCCTGAGTTAACAACTTTTTTGTCTTGATTTGTAGATCCATGAGACAACTTTGAAACAGCTCAGAAACATGTGGGAAGTTAACTTAATATGTATCCATCTGGTTTGCACTCTGCACTTTGTTGGAAAATTGAAATGTATACCACCTTAATGTCAGAACATAGTATGCACTGAGAAAGTAACTTTTTTGTCTTGATGAACAGAGGCATGAAACAACTTTCAAACTACTCATACCTATGTGGGAAGTTAAGCAAAGGTGTTTCCATTAGGTTTGCGGTCAGAACTTTTGAGCACAATTGAAATGTATACTACTTTTATGTCAAAGCATTCTATTCACTGAGAAATCAACTTTTTTGTCTTTATGTGCACAGGTATGAAACAACTTTCAGACATCTCAGAATCATGTGGGAAGTTAACCTGAGGTGTTTCGATTAGGTTTGCAGTAAGTGCTTTGGTGTAAAATTGAAATGCATACTATTTGTATTATCTAAGCATTGTATGCACTGAGATAACAACTTTTTTGTGTTGATGAGTTGAGCCATCAGACATCTTTCAAACAGCTCAGAAACATGTGGGAAGTTAAATTAAAATGTATCCCTCTGGTTTGCAATCTGCACTTTGGTGGAAAACTGAAATGTATACAACCTTATGTCAGAACATAGTATGCACTGAGAAAGTAACTTTTTTGTCTTGATGAACAGAGGCATGAAACAACTTTCAAACTACTCATACTTATGTGGGAAGTTAAGCAAAGGTGTTTCCATTAGGTTTGCAGTCAGAACTTTTGAGTACAATTGAAATGTATACGACTTTTATGTCAAAGCATTCTATTCACTGAGAAATCAACTTTTTTGTCTTTATGTGCACAGGTATGAAACAACTTTCAGACATCTCAGAATCATGTGGGAAGTTAACCTGAGGTGTTTCCATTAGGTTTGCAGTAGGTGCTTTGGTGTAAAATTGAAATGCATACTATTTGTATTATCTAAGCTTTGTATGCACTCAGAAAACAACTTTTTTGTGTTGATGTGTGGAGCCATGAAAGAACTTTCAAAATACTCATAATCATTTGGGAAGTTCACCTAAGGTGTTTCCATTAGTTTTCCAGCATGTACTTTGAGGCAAAATTGAAATCTATACTATTTGTATTATCTAACCATTTTATGCCCTGAGTTAACAACTTTTTTGTCTTGATTTGTAGATCCATGAGACAACTTTGAAACAGCTCAGAAACATGTGGGAAGTTAACTTAATATGTATCCATCTGGTTTGCACTCTGCACTTTGTTGGAAAATTGAAATGTATACCACCTTAATGTCAGGACATAGTATGCACTGAGAAAGTAACTTTTTTGTCTTGATGAACAGAGGCATGAAACAACTTTCAAACTACTCATACCTATGTGGGAAGTTAAGCAAAGGTGTTTCCATTAGGTTTGCAGTCAGAACTTTTGAGTACAATTGAAATGTATACTACTTTTATGTCAAAGCATTCTATTCACTGAGAAATCAACTTTTTTGTCTTTATGTGCACAGGTATGAAACAACTTTCAGACATCTCAGAATCATGTGGGAAGTTAACCTAAGGCGTTTCCATTAGGTTTGCAGTAAGTGCTTTGGTGTAAAATTGAAATGTACAGTATTTGTATTTTCAAAGCTTTGTATGCACTGAGAAAACAACTTTTTTGTGTTGATGTGTGGAGCCATGAAACAACTTTCAAAATACTCATAATCATACGGGAAGTTAACCTAAGGTGTTTCCATTAGTTTTCCAGCATGTACTTTGAGGCAAAATTGAAATCTATACTATTTGTATTATCTAACCATTTTATGCCCTGAGTTAACAACTTTTTTGTCTTGATTTGTAGATCCATGAGACAACTTTGAAACAGCTCAGAAACATGTGGGAAGTTAACTTAATATGTATCCATCTGGTTTGCACTCTGCACTTTGTTGGAAAATTCAAATGTATACCACCTTAATGTCAGAACATAGTATGCACTGAGAAAGTAACTTTTTTGTCTTGATGAACAGAGGCATGAAACAACTTTCAAACTACTCATACCTATGTGGGAAGTTAAGCAAAGGTGTTTCCATTAGGTTTGCAGTCAGAACTTTTGAGTACAATTGAAATGTATACTACTTTTATGTCAAAGCATTCTATTCACTGAGAAATCAACTTTTTTGTCTTTATGTGCACAGGTATGAAGCAACTTTCAGACATCTCAGAATCATGTGGGAAGTTAACCTGAGGTGTTTCCATTAGGTTTGCAGTAAGTGCTTTGGTGTAAAATTGAAATGCATACTATTTGTATTATCTAAGCATTGTATGCACTGAGATAACAACTTTTTTGTGTTGATGAGTTGAGCCATGAGACATCTTTCAAACAGCTCAGAAACATGTGGGAAGTTAAATTAAAATGTATCCCTCTGGTTTGCAATCTGCACTTTGGTGGAAAACTGAAATGTATACAACCTTATGTCAGAACATAGTATGCACTGAGAAAGTAACTTTTTTGTCTTGATGAACAGAGGCATGAAACAACTTTCAAACTACTCATACCTATGTGGGAAGTTAAGCAAAGGTGTTTCCATTAGGTTTGCAGTCAGAACTTTTGAGTACAATTGAAATGTATACTACTTTTATGTCAAAGCATTCTATTCACTGAGAAATCAACTTTTTTGTCTTTATGTGCACAGGTATGAAACAACTTTCAGACATCTCGGAATCATGTGGGAAGTTAACCTGAGGTGTTTCCATTAGGTTTGCAGTAGGTGCTTTGGTGTAAAATTGAAATGCATACTATTTGTATTATATAAGCTTTGTATGCACTCAGAAAACAACTTTTTTGTGTTGATGTGTGGAGCCATGAAAGAACTTTCAAAATACTCATAATCATTTGGGAAGTTACCTTAAGGTGTTTCCATTAGTTTTCCAGCATGTACTTTGATGCAAAATTGAAATATATACTATTTGTATTATCTAACCATTTTATGCCCTGAGTTAACAACTTTTTTGTCTTGATTTGTAGATCCATGAGACAACTTTGAAACAGCTCAGAAACATGTGGGAAGTTAACTTAATATGTATCCATCTGGTTTGCACTCTGCACTTTGTTGGAAAATTGAAATGTATACCACCTTAATGTCAGAACATAGTATGCACTGAGAAAGTAACTTTTTTGTCTTGATGAACAGAGGCATGAAACAACTTTCAAACTAGTCATAGCTATGTGGGAAGTTAAGCAAATGTGTTTCCATTAAGTTTGCAGTCAGAACTTTTGAGTACAATTGAAATGTATACTACTTTTATGTCAAAGCATTCTATTCACTGAGAAATCAACTTTTTTGTCTTTATGTGCACAGGTATGAACAACTTTCAGACATCTCAGAATCACGTGGGAAGTTAACCTAAGGTGTTTCCATTAGGTTTGCAGTAAGTGCTTTGGTGTAAAGTTGAAATGTATACTATTGGTATTATCTAAGCATTGTATGCACTGAGATAACAACTTTTTTGTGTTGATGAGTGGAGCCATGAGAGAACTTTCAAACAGCTCAGAAACATGTGGAAAGTTAACTTAAAATGTATCCCTCTGGTTTGCAATCTGCACTTTGGTGGAAAACTGAAATGTATACAACTTAATGTCAGAACATAGTATGCACTGAGAAAGTAACTTTTTTGTCTTGATGAACAGAGGCATGAAACAACTTTCAAACTACTCATACCTATGTGGGAAGTTAAGCAAAGGTGTTTCCATTAGGTTTGCACTCAGAACTTTTGAGTACAATTGAAATGTATACTACTTTTATGTCAAAGCATTCTATTCACTGAGAAATCAACTTTTTTGTCTTTATGTGCACAGGTATGAAACAACTTTCAGACATCTCAGAATCATGTGGGAAGTTAACCTAAGGTGTTTCCATTAGCTTTGCAGTAAGTGCTTTGGTGTAAAATTGAAATGTACAGTATTTGTATTTTCAAAGCTTTGTATGCACTGAGAAAACAACTTTTTTGTGTTGATGTGTGGAGCCATGAAACAACTTTCAAAATACTCATAATCATTTGGGAAGTTACCCTAAGGTGTTTCCATTAGTTTTCCAGCATGTACTTTGATGCAAAATTGAAATCTATACTATTTGTATTATCTAACCATTTTATGCCCTGAGTTAACAACTTTTTTGTCTTGATTTGTAGATCCATGAGACAACTTTGAAACAGCTCAGAAACATGTGGGGAGTTAACTTAATATGTATCCATCTGGTTTGCACTCTGCACTTTGTTGGAAAATTGAAATGTATACCACCTTAATGTCAGAACATAGTATGCACTGAGAAAGTAACTTTTTTGTCTTGATGAACAGAGGCATGAAACAACTTTCAAACTACTCATAGCTATGTGGGAAGTTAAGCAAATGTGTTTCCATTAAGTTTGCAGTCAGAACTTTTGAGTACAATTGAAATGTATACTACTTTTATGTCAAAGCATTCTATTCACTGAGACATCAACTTTTTTGTCTTTATGTGCACAGGTATGAAACAACTTTCAGACATCTCAGAATCATGTGGGAAGTTAACCTAAGGTGTTTCCATTAGCTTTGCAGTAAGTGCTTTGGTGTAAAATTGAAATGTACAGTATTTGTATTTTCAAAGCTTTGTATGCACTGAGAAAACAACTTTTTTGTGTTGATGTGTGGAGCCATGAAACAACTTTCAAAATACTCAGCATCATTTGGGAAGTTACCCTAAGGTGTTTCCATTAGTTTTCCAGCATGTACTTTGAGGCAAAATTGAAATCTATACTATTTGTATTATCTAACCATTTTATGCCCTGAGTTAACAACTTTTTTGTCTTGATTTGTAGATCCATGAGACAACTTTGAAACAGCTCAGAAACATTTGGGAAGTTAACTTAATATGTATCCATCTGGTTTGCAGTCTGCACTTTGTTGGAAAATTGAAATGTATACCACCTTAATGTCAGAACATAGTATGCACTGAGAAAGTAACTTTTTTGTCTTGATGAACAGAGGCATGAAACAACTTTTAAACTAGTCATAGCTATGTGGGAAGTTAAGCAAATGTGTTTCCATTAAGTTTGCAGTCAGAACTTTTGAGTACAATTGAAATGTATACTACTTTTATGTCAAAGCTTTCTATTCACTGAGAAATCAACTTTTTTGTCTTTATGTGCACAGGTATGAAACAACTTTCAGACATCTCAGAATCACGTGGGAAGTTAACCTAAGGTGTTTCCATTAGGTTTGCAGTAAGTGCTTTGGTGTAAAGTTGAAATGTATACTATTTGTATTATCTAAGCATTGTATGCACTGAGATAACAACTTTTTTGTGTTGATGAGTGGAGCCATGAGAGAACTTTCAAACAGCTCAGAAACATGTGGGAAGTTAACTTAAAATGTATCCCTCTGGTTTGCAATCTGCACTTTGGTGGAAAACTGAAATGTATACAACTTAATGTCAGAACATAGTATGCACTGAGAAAGTAACTTTTTTGTCTTGATGAACAGAGGCATGAAACAACTTTCAAACTACTCATACCTATGTAGGAAGTTAAGCAAAGGTGTTTCCATTAGGTTTGCAGTCAGAACTTTTGAGTACAATTGAAATGTATACTACTTTTATGTCAAAGCATTCTATTCACTGAGAAATCAACTTTTTTGTCTTTATGTGCACAGGTATGAACAACTTTCAGACATCTCAGAATCACGTGGGAAGTTCACCTAAGGTGTTTCCATTAGGTTTGCAGTGAGTGCTTTGGTGTAAAGTTGAAATGTATACTATTGGTATTATCTAAGCATTGTATGCACTGAGATAACAACTTTTTTGTGTTGATGAGTGGAGCCATGAGAGAACTTTCAAACAGCTCAGAAACATGTGGAAAGTTAACTTAAAATGTATCCCTCTGGTTTGCAATCTGCACTTTGGTGGAAAACTGAAATGTATACAACTTAATGTCAGAACATAGTATGCACTGAGAAAGTAACTTTTTTGTCTTGATGAACAGAGGCATGAAACAACTTTCAAACTACTCATACCTATGTGGGAAGTTAAGCAAAGGTGTTTCCATTAGGTTTGCAGTCAGAACTTTTGAGTACAATTGAAATGTATACTACTTTTATGTCAAAGCATTCTATTCACTGAGAAATCAACTTTTTTGTCTTTATGTGCACAGGTATGAAACAACTTTCAGACATCTCAGAATCACGTGGGAAGTTAACCTAAGGTGTTTCCATTAGGTTTGCAGTAAGTGCTTTGGTGTAAAGTTGAAATGTATACTATTTGTATTATCTAAGCATTGTATGCACTGAGATAACAACTTTTTTGTGTTGATGAGTGGAGCCATGAGACAACTTTCAAACAGCTCAGAAAGATGTGGGAAGTTAACATAAAATGTATCCCTCTAATTTGCAATCTGCACTTTGGTGGAAAACTGAAATGTATACAACTTAATGTCAGAACATAGTATGCACTGAGAAAGTAACTTTTTTGTCTTGATGAACAGAGGCATGAAACAACTTTCAAACTACTCATACCTATGTGGGAAGTTAAGCAAAGGTGTTTCCATTAGGTTTGCACTCAGAACTTTTGAGTACAATTGAAATGTATACTACTTTTATGTCAAAGCATTCTATTCACTGAGAAATCAACTTTTTTGTCTTTATGTGCACAGGTATGAAACAACTTTCAGACATCTCAGAATCATGTGGGAAGTTAACCTAAGGTGTTTCAATTAGGTTTGCAGTAAGTGCTTTGGTGTAAAGTTGAAATGTACAGTATTTGTATTTTCAAAGCTTTGTATGCACTGAGAAAACAACTTTTTTGTCTTGATGCTCAGAGCCATAATACAACTTTCAAACAACTCAGAAACATGTGGGAATATTACCTAAGGTGTTTCCAGTCAGTTTGCAGTACGTACTTTGTTGTAAAATTGAAATGTATACTATTTGTATTATCTAAGCATTGTATGCACTGAGATAACAACTTTTTTGTGTTGATGTGTGGAGCCATGAAACAACTTTCAAAATACTCATAATCATTTGGGAAGTTAACCGAAGGTGTTTCCATTAGTTTTCCAGCATGTACTTTGAGGCAAAATTGAAATCTATACTATTTGTATTATCTAACCATTTTATGCCCTGAGTTAACAACTTTTTTGTCTTGATTTGTAGATCCATGAGACAACTTTGAAACAGCTCAGAAACGTGTGGGAAGTTAACTTAATATGTATCCATCTGGTTTGCACTCTGCACTTTGTTGGAAAATTGAAATGTACACCACCTTAATGTCAGAATATAGTATGCACTGAGAAAGTAACTTTTTTGTCTTGATGAACAGAGGCATGAAACAACTTTCAAACTACTCATACCTATGTGGGAAGTTAAGCAAAGGTGTTTCCATTAGGTTTGCAGTCAGAACTTTTGAGTACAATTGAAATGTATACTACTTTTATGTCAAAGCATTCTATTCACTGAGAAATCAACTTTTTTGTCTTTATGTGCACAGGTATGAAACAACTTTCAGACATCTCAGAATCATGTGGGAAGTTAACCTAAGGTGTTTCCATTAGGTTTGCAGTAAGTGCTTTGGTGTAAAATTGAAATGTATACTATTTGTATTATCTAAGCATTGTATGCACTGAGATAACAACTTTTTTGTGTTGATGAGTGGAGCCATGAGACAACTTTCAAACAGCTCAGAAACATGTGGGAAGTTAACTTAATATGTATCCATCTGGTTTGCACTCTGCACTTTGTTGGAAAATTGAAATGTATACCACCTTAATGTCAGAACATAGTATGCACTGAGAAAGTAACTTTTTTGTCTTGATGAACAGAGGCATGAAACAACTTTGAAACTACTCATACCTATGTGGGAAGTTAAGCAAAGGTGTTTCCATTATGTTTGCAGTCAGAACTTTTGTGTACAATTGAAATGTAAACTACTTTTATGTCAAAGCATTCTATTCACTGAGAAATCAACTTTTTTGTCTTTATGTGCACAGGTATGAAACAACTTTCAGACATCTCAGAATCATGTGGGAAGTTAACCTAAGGTGTCTCCATTTGGTTTGCAGTAAGTGCTTTGGTGTAAAATTAAAATGTATACTATTTGTATTGTCTAAGCATTGCAAGCACTGAGATAACAACTTTTTTGTCTTGATGCTCAGAGCCATAATACAACTTTCAAACAACTCAGAAACATGTGGGAATATAACCTAAGGTGTTTCCAGTAAGTTTGCAGTACATACTTTGTTGTAAATTTGAAATGTATACTATTTGTATTATCTAAGCATTGTATGCACTGAGATAACAACTTTTTTGTCTTTATGTGCACAGGTATGAAACAACTTTCAGACATCTCAGAATCACGTGGGAAGTTAACCTAAGGTGTTTCCATTAGGTTTGCAGTAAGTGCTTTGGTGTAAAGTTGAAATGTATACTATTTGTATTATCTAAGCATTGTATGCACTGAGATAACAACTTTTTTGTGTTGATGAGTGGAGCCATGAGAGAACTTTCAAACAGCTCAGAAACATGTGGGAAGTTAACTTAAAATGTATCCCTCTGGTTTGCAATCTGCACTTTGGTGGAAAACTGAAATGTATACAACTTAATGTCAGAACATAGTATGCACTGAGAAAGTAACTTTTTTGTCTTGATGAACAGAGGCATGAAACAACTTTCAAACTACTCATACCTATGTAGGAAGTTAAGCAAAGGTGTTTCCATTAGGTTTGCAGTCAGAACTTTTGAGTACAATTGAAATGTATACTACTTTTATGTCAAAGCATTCTATTCACTGAGAAATCAACTTTTTTGTCTTTATGTGCACAGGTATGAAACAACTTTCAGTCATCTCAGAATCACGTGGGAAGTTAACCTAAGGTGTTTCCATTAGGTTTGCAGTAAGTGCTTTGGTGTAAAGTTGAAATGTATACTATTTGTATTATCTAAGCATTGTATGCACTGAGATAACAACTTTTTTGTGTTGATGAGTGGAGCCATGAGACAACTTTCAAACAGCTCAGAAACATGTGGGAAGTTAACTTAATATGTATCCATCTGGTTTGCACTCTGCACTTTGTTGGAAAATTGAAATGTATACCACCTTAATGTCAGAACATAGAATGCACTGAGAAAGTAACTTTTTTGTCTTGATGAACAGAGGCATGAAACAACTTTGAAACTACTCATACCTATGTGGGAAGTTAAGCAAAGGTGTTTCCATTATGTTTGCAGTCAGAACTTTTGTGTACAATTGAAATGTAAACTACTTTTATGTCAAAGCATTCTATTCACTGAGAAATCAACTTTTTTGTCTTTATGTGCACAGGTATGAAACAACTTTCAGACATCTCAGAATCATGTGGGAAGTTAACCTAAGGTGTCTCCATTTGGTTTGCAGTAAGTGCTTTGGTGTAAAATTAAAATGTATACTATTTGTATTGTCTAAGCATTGCAAGCACTGAGATAACAACTTTTTTGTCTTGATGCTCAGAGCCATAATACAACTTTCAAACAACTCAGAAACATGTGGGAATATAACCTAAGGTGTTTCCAGTAAGTTTGCAGTACATACTTTGTTGTAAATTTGAAATGTATACTATTTGTATTATCTAAGCATTGTATGCACTGAGATAACAACTTTTTTGTGTTGATGTGTGGAGCCATGAAACAACTGTCAAAATACTCATAATCATTTGGGAAGTTAACCTAAGGTGTTGCCATTAGTTTTCCAGCATGTACTTTGAGGCAAATTTGAAATCTATACTATTTGTATTATCTAACCATTTTATGCCCTGAGTTAACAAGTTTTTGTCTTGATTTGTAGATCCATGAGACAACTTTGAAACAGCTCAGAAACATGTGGGAAGTTAACTTAATATGTATCCATCTGGTTTGCACTCTGCACTTTGTTGGAAAATTGAAATGTATACCACCTTAATGTCAGAACATAGTATGCACTGAGAAAGTAACTTTTTTGTCTTGATGAACAGAGGCATGAAACAACTTTCAAAATACTCATACCTATGTGGGAAGTTAAGCAAAGGTGTTTCCATTAGGTTTGCACTCAGAACTTTTGAGTACAATTGAAATGTATACTACTTTTATGTCAAAGCATTCTATTCACTGAGAAATCAACTTTTTTGTTTTTATGTGCACAGGTATGAAACAACTTTCAGACATCTCAGAATCATGTGGGAAGTTAACCTAAGGTGTTTCCATTAGCTTTGCAGTAAGTGCTTTGGTGTAAAATTGAAATGTACAGTATTTGTATTTTCAAAGCTTTGTATGCACTGAGAAAACAACTTTTTTGTGTTGATGTGTGGAGCCATGAAACTTCTTTCAAATTACTCAGAATCATTTGGGAAGTTACCCTAAGGTGTTTCCATTAGTTTTCCAGCATGTACTTTGAGGCAAAATTGAAATCTATACTATTTGTATTATCTAACCATTTTATGCCCTGAGTTAACAACTTTTTTGTCTTGATTTGTAGATCCATGAGACAACTTTGAAACAGCTCAGAAACATGTGGGAAGTTAACTTAATATGTATCCATCTGGTTTGCAGTCTGCACTTTGTTGGAAAATTGAAATGTATACCACCTTAATGTCAGAACATAGTATGCACTGAGAAAGTAACTTTTTTGTCTTGATGAACAGAGGCATGAAACAACTTTCAAACTACTCATAGCTATGTGGGAAGTTAAGCAAATGTGTTTCCATTAAGTTTGCAGTCAGAACTTTTGAGTACAATTGAAATGTATACTACTTTTATGTCAAAGCATTCTATTCACTGAGAAATCAACTTTTTTGTCTTTATGTGCACAGGTATGAAACAACTTTCAGACATCTCAGAATCACGTGGGAAGTTAACCTAAGGTGTTTCCATTAGGTTTGCAGTAAGTGCTTTGGTGTAAAGTTGAAATGTATACTATTTGTATTATCTAAGCATTGTATGCACTGAGATAACAACTTTTTTGTCTTGATTTGTAGATCCATGAGACAACTTTGAAACAGCTCAGAAACATGTGGGAAGTTAACTTAATATGTATCCATCTGGTTTGCACTCTGCACTTTGTTGGAAAATTGAAATGTACACCACCTTAATGTCAGAATATAGTATGCACTGAGAAAGTAACTTTTTTGTCTTGATGAACAGAGGCATGAAACAACTTTCAAACTACTCATACCTATGTGGGAAGTTAAGCAAAGGTGTTTCCATTAGGTTTGCAGTCAGAACTTTTGAGTACAATTGAAATGTATACTACTTTTATGTCAAAGCATTCTATTCACTGAGAAATCAACTTTTTTGTCTTTATGTGCACAGGTATGAAACAACTTTCAGACATCTCAGAATCATGTGGGAAGTTAACCTAAGGTGTTTCCATTAGGTTTGCAGTAAGTGCTTTGGTGTAAAATTGAAATGTATACTATTTGTATTATCTAAGCATTGTATGCACTGAGATAACAACTTTTTTGTGTTGATGAGTGGAGCCATGAGACAACTTTCAAACAGCTCAGAAACATGTGGGAAGTTAACTTAATATGTATCCATCTGGTTTGCACTCTGCACTTTGTTGGAAAATTGAAATGTATACCACCTTAATGTCAGAACATAGTATGCACTGAGAAAGTAACTTTTTTGTCTTGATGAACAGAGGCATGAAACAACTTTGAAACTACTCATACCTATGTGGGAAGTTAAGCAAAGGTGTTTCCATTATGTTTGCAGTCAGAACTTTTGTGTACAATTGAAATGTAAACTACTTTTATGTCAAAGCATTCTATTCACTGAGAAATCAACTTTTTTGTCTTTATGTGCACAGGTATGAAACAACTTTCAGACATCTCAGAATCATGTGGGAAGTTAACCTAAGGTGTCTCCATTTGGTTTGCAGTAAGTGCTTTGGTGTAAAATTAAAATGTATACTATTTGTATTGTCTAAGCATTGCAAGCACTGAGATAACAACTTTTTTGTCTTGATGCTCAGAGCCATAATACAACTTTCAAACAACTCAGAAACATGTGGGAATATAACCTAAGGTGTTTCCAGTAAGTTTGCAGTACATACTTTGTTGTAAATTTGAAATGTATACTATTTGTATTATCTAAGCATTATATGCACTGAGATAACAACTTTTTTGTCTTTATGTGCACAGGTATGAAACAACTTTCAGACATCTCAGAATCACGTGGGAAGTTAACCTAAGGTGTTTCCATTAGGTTTGCAGTAAGTGCTTTGGTGTAAAGTTGAAATGTATACTATTTGTATTATCTAAGCATTGTATGCACTGAGATAACAACTTTTTTGTGTTGATGAGTGGAGCCATGAGAGAACTTTCAAACAGCTCAGAAACATGTGGGAAGTTAACTTAAAATGTATCCCTCTGGTTTGCAATCTGCACTTTGGTGGAAAACTGAAATGTATACAACTTAATGTCAGAACATAGTATGCACTGAGAAAGTAACTTTTTTGTCTTGATGAACAGAGGCATGAAACAACTTTCAAACTACTCATACCTATGTAGGAAGTTAAGCAAAGGTGTTTCCATTAGGTTTGCAGTCAGAACTTTTGAGTACAATTGAAATGTATACTACTTTTATGTCAAAGCATTCTATTCACTGAGAAATCAACTTTTTTGTCTTTATGTGCACAGGTATGAAACAACTTTCAGTCATCTCAGAATCACGTGGGAAGTTAACCTAAGGTGTTTCCATTAGGTTTGCAGTAAGTGCTTTGGTGTAAAGTTGAAATGTATACTATTTGTATTATCTAAGCATTGTATGCACTGAGATAACAACTTTTTTGTGTTGATGAGTGGAGCCATGAGACAACTTTCAAACAACTCAGAAACATGTGGGAATATTACCTAAGGTGTTTCCAGTAAGTTTGCAGTACGTACTTTGTTGTAAATTTGAAATGTATACTATTTGTATTATCTAAGCATTGTATGCACTGAGATAACAACTTTTTTGTGTTGATGTGTGGAGCCATGAAACAACTGTCAAAATACTCATAATCATTTGGGAAGTTAACCTAAGGTGTTGCCATTAGTTTTCCAGCATGTACTTTGAGGCAAAATTGAAATCTATACTATTTGTATTATCTAACCATTTTATGCCCTGAGTTAACAAGTTTTTGTCTTGATTTGTAGATCCATGAGACAACTTTGAAACAGCTCAGAAACATGTGGGAAGTTAACTTAATATGTATCCATCTGGTTTGCACTCTGCACTTTGTTGGAAAATTGAAATGTATACCACCTTAATGTCAGAACATAGTATGCACTGAGAAAGTAACTTTTTTGTCTTGATGAACAGAGGCATGAAACAACTTTCAAACTACTCATACCTATGTGGGAAGTTAAGCAAAGGTGTTTCCATTAGGTTTGCAGTCAGAACTTTTGAGTACAATTGAAATGTATACTACTTTTATGTCAAAGCATTCTATTCACTGAGAAATCAACTTTTTTGTCTTTATGTACACAGGTAGGAAACAACTTTCAGACATCTCAGAATCATGTGGGAAGTTAACCTAAGGTGTTTCCATTAGCTTTGCAGTAAGTGCTTTGGTGTAAAATTGAAATGTATACTATTTTTATTATCTAAGCATTGTATGCACTGAGATAACAACTTTTTTGTGTTGATGAGTGGAGCCATGAGACAACTTTCAAACAGCTCAGAAGGATGTGGGAAGTTAACTTAAAATGTATCCCTCTAATTTGCAATCTGCACTTTGGTGATGAACTGAAATGTATGCAACTTAATGTCAGAACATAGTATGCACTGAGAAAGTAACTTTTTTGTCTTGATGAACAGAGGCATGAAACAACTTTCCAACTACTCATACCTATGTGGGAAGTTAAGCAAATGTGTTTCCATTAAGTTTGCAGTCAGAACTTTTGAGTACATTTGAAATGTATACTACTTTTATGTCAAAGCATTCTATTCACTGAGAAATCAACTTTTTTGTCTTTATGTGCACAGGTATGAAACAACTTTCAGACATCTCAGAATCATGTGGGAAGTTAACCTAAGGTGTTTCCATTAGCTTTGCAGCAAGTGCTTTGGTGTAAAATTGAAATGTACAGTATTTGTATTTTCAAAGCTTTGTATGCACTGAGAAAACAACTTTTTTGTGTTGATGTGTGGAGCCATGAAACAACTTGCAAAATACTCAGAATCATTTGGGAAGTTACCCTAAAGTGTTTCCATTAGTTTTCCAGCATGTACTTTGAGGCAAAATTGAAATCTATACTATTTGTATTATCTAACCATTTTATGCCCTGAGTTAACAACTTTTTTGTCTTGATTTGTAGATCCATGAGACAACTTTGAAACAGCTCAGAAACATGTGGGAAGTTAACTTAATATGTATCCATCTGGTTTGCAGTCTGCACTTTGTTGGAAAATTGAAATGTATACCACCTTAATGTCAGAACATAGTATGCACTGAGAAAGTAACTTTTTTGTCTTGATGAACAGAGGCATGAAACAACTTTCAAACTAGTCATAGCTATGTGGGAAGTTAAGCAAATGTGTTTCCATTAAGTTTGCAGTCAGAACTTTTGAGTACAATTGAAATGTATACTACTTTTATGTCAAAGCATTCTATTCACTGAGAAATCAACTTTTTTGTCTTTATGTGCACAGGTATGAAACAACTTTCAGACATCTCAGAATCACGTGGGAAGTTAACCTAAGGTGTTTCCATTAGGTTTGCAGTAAGTGCTTTGGTGTAAAGTTGAAATGTATACTATTGGTATTATCTAAGCATTGTATGCACTGAGATAGCAACTTTTTTGTGTTGATGAGTGGAGCCATGAGAGAACTTTCAAACAGCTCAGAAACATGTGGGAAGTTAACTTAAAATGTATCCCTCTGGTTTGCAATCTGCACTTTGGTGGAAAACTGAAATGTATACAACTTAATGTCAGAACATAGTATGCACTGAGAAAGTAACTTTTTTGTCTTGATGAACAGAGGCATGAAACAACTTTCAAACTACTCATACCTATGTAGGAAGTTAAGCAAAGGTGTTTCCATTAGGTTTGCAGTCAGAACTTTTGAGTACAATTGAAATGTATACTACTTTTATGTCAAAGCATTCTATTCACTGAGAAATCAACTTTTTTGTCTTTATGTGCACAGGTATGAAACAACTTTCAGACATCTCAGAATCACGTGGGAAGTTAACCTAAGGTGTTTCCATTAGGTTTGCAGTAAGTGCTTTGGTGTAAAGTTGAAATGTATACTATTTGTATTATCTAAGCATTGTATGCACTGAGATAACAACTTTTTTGTGTTGATGAGTGGAGCCATGAGACAACTTTCAAACAGCTCAGAAACATGTGGGAAGTTAACTTAAAATGTATCCCTCTGGTTTGCAATCTGCACTTTGGTGGAAAACGGAAATGTATACAACTTAATGTCAGAACATAGTATGCACTGAGAAAGTAACTTTTTGTCTTGATGAACAGAGGCATGAAACAACTTTCAAACTACTCATACCTATGTGGGAAGTTAAGCAAAGGTGTTTCCATTAGGTTTGCAGACAGAACTTTTGAGTACAATTGAAATGTATACTACTTTTATGTCAAAGCATTCTATTCACTGAGAAATCAACTTTTTTGTCTTTATGTGCACAGGTATGAAACAACTTTCAGACATCTCAGAATCATGTGGGAAGTTAACCTAAGGTGTTTCAATTAGGTTTCCAGTAAGTGCTTTGGTGTAAAGTTGAAATGTATACTATTTGTATTTTCAAAGCTTTGTATGCACTGAGATAACAACTTTTTTGTGCTGATGTGTGGAGCCATGAAACAACTTTCAAAATACTCATAATCATTTGGGAAGTTACCCTAAGGTGTTTCCATTAGTTTTCCAGCATGTAATTTGATGCAAAATTGAAATGTATACTATTTGTATTATCTAACCATTTTATGCCCTGAGTTAACAACTTTTTTGTCTTGATTTGTAGAGCCATGAGACAACTTTGAAACAGCTCAGAAACATGTGGGAAGTTAACCTAATATGTATCCATCTGGTTTGCACTCTGCACTTTGTTGGAAAATTGAAATGTATACCACCTTAATGTCAGAACATAGAATGCACTGAGAAAGTAACTTTTTTGTCTTGATGAACAGAGGCATGAAAAAACTTTCAAACTACTCATACCTATGTGGGAAGTTAAGCAAAGGTGTTTCCATTAGGATTGCAGTCAGAACTTTTGAGGACAATTGAAATGTATACTACTTTTATGTCAAAGCATTCTATTCACTGAGACATCAACTTTTTTGTCTTTATGTGCACAGGTATGAAACAACTTTCAGACATCTCAGAATCATGTGGGAAGTTAACCTAAGGTGTTTCAATTAGGTTTCCAGTAAGTGCTTTGGTGTAAAGTTGAAATGTATACTATTTGTATTTTCAAAGCTTTGTATGCACTGAGATAACAACTTTTTTGTGCTGATGTGTGGAGCCATGAAACAACTTTCAAAATACTCATAATCATTTGGGAAGTTACCCTAAGGTGTTTCCATTAGTTTTCCAGAATGTAATTTGATGCAAAATTGAAATGTATACTATTTGTATTATCTAACCATTTTATGCCCTGAGTTAACAACTTTTTTGTCTTGATTTGTAGAGCCATGAGACAACTTTGAAACAGCTCAGAAACATGTGGGAAGTTAACTTAATATGTATCCATCTGGTTTGCACTCTGCACTTTGTTGGAAAATTGAAATGTATACCACCTTAATGTCAGAACATAGAATGCACTGAGAAAGTAACTTTTTTGTCTTGATGAACAGAGGCATGAAAAAACTTTCAAACTACTCATACCTATGTGGGAAGTTAAGCAAAGGTGTTTCCATTAGGATTGCAGTCAGAACTTTTGAGGACAATTGAAATGTATACTACTTTTATGTCAAAGCATTCTATTCACTGAGACATCAACTTTTTTGTCTTTATGTGCACAGGTATGAAACAACTTTCAGACATCTCAGAATCATGTGGGAAGTTAACCTAAGGTGTTTCCATTAGCTTTGCAGTAAGTGCTTTGGTGTAAAATTGAAATGTACAGTATTTGTATTTTCAAAGCTTTGTATGCACTGAGAAAACAACTTTTTTGTGTTGATGTGTGGAGCCATGAAACAACTTTCAAAATACTCATAATCATTTGGGAAGTTACCCTAAGGTGTTTCCATTAGTTTTCCAGCATGTACTTTGAGGCAAAATTGAAATCTATACTATTTGTATTATCTAACCATTTTATGCCCTGAGTTAACAACTTTTTTGTCTTGATTTGTAGGTCCATGAGACAACTTTGAAACAGCTCAGAAACATGTGGGAAGTTAACTTAATATGTATCCATCTGGTTTGCACTCTGCACTTTGTTGGAAAATTGAAATGTATACCACCTTAATGTCAGAACATAGTATGCACTGAGAAAGTAACTTTTTTCTCTTGATGAACAGAGGCATGAAACAACTTTCAAACTACTCATACCTATGTGGGAAGTTAAGCAAAGGTGTTTCCATTAGGTTTGCACTCAGAACTTTTGAGTACAATTGAAATGTATACTACTTTTATGTCAAAGCATTCTATTCACTGAGAAATCAACTTTTTTGTCTTTATGTGCACAGGTATGAAACAACTTTCAGACATCTCAGAATCATGTGGGAAGTTAACCTAAGGTGTTTCCATTAGCTTTGCAGTAAGTGCTTTGGTGTAAATTTGAAATGTACAGTATTTGTATTTTCAAAGCTTTGTATGCACTGAGAAAACAACTTTTTTGTGTTGATGTGTGGAGCCATGAAACAACTTTCAAATTACTCAGAATCATTTGGGAAGTTACCCTAAGGTGTTTCCATTAGTTTTCCAGCATGTACTTTGAGGCAAAATTGAAATCTATACTATTTGTATTATCTAACCATTTTATGCCCTGAGTTAACAACTTTTTTGTCTTGATTTGTAGATCCATGAGACAACTTTGAAACAGCTCAGAAACATGTGGGAAGATAACTTAATATGTATCCATCTGGTTTGCACTCTGCACTTTGTTGGAAAATTGAATTGTATACCACCTTAATGTCAGAACATAGTATGCACTGAGAAAGTAACTTTTTTGTCTTGATGAACAGAGGCATGAAACAACTTTCAAACTACTCATAGCTATGTGGGAAGTTAAGCAAATGTGTTTCCATTAAGTTTGCAGTCAGAACTTTTGAGTACAATTGAAATGTATACTACTTTTATGTCAAAGCATTCTATTCACTGAGAAATCTACTTTTTTGTCTTTATGTGCACAGGTATGAAACAACTTTCAGACATCTCAGAATCACGTGGGAAGTGAACCTAAGGTGTTTCCATTAGGTTTGCAGTAAGTGCTTTGGTGTAAAGTTGAAATGTATTCTATTTGTATTATCTAAGCATTGTATGCACTGAGATAACAACTTTTTTGTGTTGATGAGTGGAGCCATGAGAGAACTTTCAAACAGCTCAGAAACATGTGGGAAGTTAACTTAAAATGTATCCCTCTGGTTTGCAATCTGCACTTTGGTGGAAAACTGAAATGTATACAACTTCATGTCAGAACATAGTATGCACTGAGAAAGTAACTTTTTTGTCTTGATGAACAGAGGCATGAAACAACTTTCAAACTACTCATACCTATGTAGGAAGTTAAGCAAAGGTGTTTCCATTAGGTTTGCAGTCAGAACTTTTGAGTAGAATTGAAATGTATACAACTTGTATGTCAAAGCATTCTATTCACTGAGAAATCAACTTTTTTGTCTTTATGTGCACAGGTATGAAACAACTTTCAGACATCTCAGAATCACGTGGGAAGTTAACCTATGGTGTTTCCATTAGGTTTGCAGTAAGTGCTTTGGTGTAAAGTTGAAATGTATACTATTTGTATTATCTAAGCATTGTATGCACTGAGATAACAACTTTTTTGTGTTGATGAGTGGAGCCATGAGACAACTTTCAAACAGCTCAGAAACATGTGGGAAGTTAACTTAAAATGTATCCCTCTGGTTTGCAATCTGCACTTTGGTGGAAAACTGAAATGTATACAACTTAATGTCAGAACATAGTATGCACTGAGAAAGTAACTTTTTTGTCTTGATGAACAGAGGCATGAAACAACTTTCAAACTACTCATACCTATGTGGGAAGTTAAGCAAAGGTGTTTCCATTAGGTTTGCAGTCAGAACTTTTGAGTACAATTGAAATGTATACTACTTTTATGTCAAAGCATTCTATTCACTGAGAAATCAACTTTTTTGTCTTTATGTGCACAGGTATGAAAGAACTTTCAGACATCTCAGAATCATGTGGGAAGTTAACCTAAGGTGTTTCAATTAGGTTTCCAGTAAGTGCTTTGGTGTAAAGTTGAAATGTATACTATTTGTATTATCTAAGCATTGTATGCACTGAGATAACAACTTTTTTGTGTTGATGAGTGGAGCCATGAGACAACTTTCAAACAGCTCAGAAAGATGTGGGAAGTTAACTTAAAATGTATCCCTCTAATTTGCAATCTGCACTTTGGTGGAAAACTGAAATGTATACAACTTAATGTCAGAACATAGTATGCACTGAGAAAGTAACTTTTTTGTCTTGATGAACAGAGGCATGAAACAACTTTCCAACTACTCATACCTATGTGGGAAGTTAAGCAAAGGTGTTTCCATTAGGTTTGCAGTCAGGACTTTTGAGTACAATTGAAATGTATACTACTTTTATGTCAAAGCATTCTATTCACTGAGAAATCAACTTTTTTGTCTTTATGTGCACAGGTATGAAACAACTTTCAGACATCTCAGAATCATGTGGGAAGTTAACCTAAGGTGTTTCCATTAGCTTTGCAGTAAGTGCTTTGGTGTAAAATTGAAATGTACAGTATTTGTATTTTCAAAGCATTGTATGCACTGAGATAACAACTTTTTTGTGCTGATGTGTGGAGCCATGAAACAACTTTCAAAATACTCATAATCATTTGGGAAGTTACCCTAAGGTGTTTCCATTAGTTTTCCAGCATGTAATTTGATGCAAAATTGAAATGTATACTATTTGTATTATCTAACCATTTTATGCCCTGAGTTAACAACTTTTTTGTCTTGATTTGTAGATCCATGAGACAACTTTGAAACAGCTCAGAAACATGTGGGAAGTTAACTTATTATGTATCCATCTGGTTTGCACTCTGCACTTTGTTGGAAAATTGAAATGTATACCACCTTAATGTCAGAACATAGTATGCACTGAGAAAGTAACTTTTTTGTCTTGATGAACAGAGGCATGAAACAACTTTCAAACTACTCATACCTATGTGGGAAGTTACGCAAAGGTGTTTCCATTAGGTTTGCAGTCAGAACTTTTGAGTACAATTGAAATGTATACTACTTTTATGTCAAAGCATTCTATTCACTGAGAAATCAACTTTTTTGTCTTTATGTGCACAGGTATGAAAGAACTTTAAGACATCTCAGAATCATGTGGGAAGTTAACCTAAGGTGTTTCCATTAGGTTTGCAGTAAGTGCTTTGGTGTAAAATTGAAATGTATACTATTTGTATTATCTAAGCATTGTATGCACTGAGATAACAACTTTTTTGTGTTGTTGAGTGAAGCCATGAAATAACTTTCAAACAGCTCAGAAACATGTGGGAAGTTAACTTAAAATGTATCCCTGTGTTTTGCAATCTGCACTTTGGTGGAAAGTTGAAATGTATACAAATTAATGTCAGAACATAGTATGCACTGAGAAAGTAACTTTTTTGTTTTCATGAACAGAGGCATGAAACAACTTTCAAACTACTCATACCTATGTGGGAAGTTAAGCAAAGGTGTTTCCATTAGGTTTGCAGTCAGAAGTTTTGAGTACAATTGAAATGTATACTACTTTTATGTCAAAGCATTCTATTCACTGAGAAATCAACTTTTTTGTCTTCATGTGCACAGGTATGAAACAACTTTCAGACATCTCAGAATCATGTGGGAAGTTAACCTAAGGTGTTTCCATTAGGTTTGCAGTAAGTGCTTTGGTGTAAAATTGAAATGTATACTATTTGTATTATCTAAGCATTGTATGCACTGAGATAACAACTTTTTTGTGTTGATGAGTGGAGCCATGAGACAACTTTCAAACAGCTCAGAAACATGTGGGAAGTTAACTTAATATGTATCCATCTGGTTTGCACTCTGCACTTTGTTGGAAAATTGAAATGTATACCACCTTAATGTCAGAACATGGTATGCACTGAGAAAGTAACTTTTTTGTCTTGATGAACAGAGGCATGAAACAACTTTGAAACTACTCATACCTATGTGGGAAGTTAAGCAAAGGTGTTTCCATTATGTTTGCAGTCAGAACTTTTGTGTACAATTGAAATGTATACTACTTTTATGTCAAAGCATTCTATTCACTGAGAAATCAACTTTTTTGTCTCTATGTGCACAGGTATGAAACAACTTTCAGACATCTCAGAATCATGTGGGAAGTTAACCTAAGGTGTCTCCATTTGGTTTGCAGTAAGTGCTTTGGTGTAAAATTAAAATGTATACTATTTGGATTGTCTAAGCATTGCAAGCACTGAGATAACAACTTATTTGTCTTGATGCTCAGAGCCATAATACAACTTTCAAACAACTCAGAAACATGTGGGAATATAACCTAAGGTGTTTCCAGTAAGTTTGCAGTACGGACTTTGTTGTAAATTTGAAATGTATACTATTTGTATTATCTAAGCATTGTATGCACTGAGATAACAACTTTTTTGTGTTGATGAGTGAAGCCATGAAACAACTTTCAAACAGCTCAGAAACATGTGGGAAGTTAACTTAAAATGTATCCCTGTGTTTTGCAATCTGCACTTTGGTGGAAAGTTGAAATGTATACAAATTAATGTCAGAACATAGTATGCACTGAGAAAGTAACTTTTTTGTCTTCATGAACAGAGGCATGAAACAACTTTCAAACTACTCATACCTATGTGGGAAGTTAAGCAAAGGTGTTTCATTTGGTTTGCAGTCAGAACTTTTGTGTACAATTGAAATGTATACTACTTTTATGTCAAAGCATTCTATTTACTGAGAAATCAACTTTTTTGTCTTTATGTGCACAGGTATGAAACAACTTTCAGACATCTCAGAATCATGTGGGAAGTTAACCTAAGGTGTTTCCATTAGCTTTGCAGTAAGTGCTTTGGTGAAAAGTTGAAATGCATACTATTTGTATTATCTAAGCATTGTATGCACTGAGATAACAACTTTTTTGTGTTGATGAGTGGAGCCATGAGACAACTTTCAAACAGCTCAGAAAGATGTGGGAAGTTAACTTAAAATGTATCCCTCTAATTTGCAATCTGCACTTTGGTGGAAAACTGAAATGTATACAACTTAATGTCAGAACATAGTATGCACTGAGAAAGTAACTTTTTTGTCTTGATGAACAGAGGCATGAAACAACTTTCAAACTACTCATAGCTATGTGGGAAGTTAAGCAAAGGTGTTTACATTAGGTTTGCAGTCAGAACTTTTGAGTACAATTGAAATGTATACTACTTTTATGTCAAAGCATTCTATTCACTGAGAAATCAACTTTTTTGTCTTTATGTGCACAGGTATGAAACAACTTTCAGACATCTCAGAATCATGTGGGAAGTTAACCTAAGGTGTCTCCATTTGGTTTGCAGTAAGTGCTTTGGTGTAAAATTAAAATGTATACTATTTGTATTGTCTAAGCATTGCAAGCACTGAGATAACAACTTTTTTGTCTTGATGCTCAGAGCCATAATACAACTTTCAAACAACTCAGAAACATGTGGGAATATAACCTAAGGTGTTTCCAGTCAGTTTGCAGTACGTACTTTGTTGTAAAATTGAAATGTATACTATTTGTATTATCTAAGCATTGTATGCACTGAGATAACAACTTTTTTGTGTTGATGTGTGGAGCCATGAAACAACTTTCAAAATACTCATAATCATTTGGGAAGTTAACCTAAGGTGTTTCCATTAGTTTTCCAGCATGTACATTGAGGCAAAATTGAAATCTATACTATTTGTATTATCTAACCATTTTATGCCCTGAGTTAACAACTTTTTTGTCTTGATTTGTAGATCCATGAGAGAACTTTGAAACAGCTCAGAAACATGTGGGAAGTTAACTTAATATGCATCCATCTGGTTTGCACTCTGCACTTTGTTGGAAAATTGAAATGTACACCACCTTAATGTCAGAATATAGTATGCACTGAGAAAGTAACTTTTTTGTCTTGATGAACAGAGGCATGAAACAACTTTCAAACTACTCATACCTATGTGGGAAGTTAAGCAAAGGTGTTTCCATTAGGTTTGCAGTCAGAACTTTTGAGTACAATTGAAATGTATACTACTTTTATGTCAAAGCATTCTATTCACTGAGAAATCAACTTTTTTGTCTTTATGTGCACAGGTATGAAACAACTTTCAGACATCTCAGAATCATGTGGGAAGTTAACCTAAGGTGTTTCCATTAGGTTTGCAGTAAGTGCTTTGGTGTAAAATTGAAATGTATACTATTTGTATTATCTAAGCATTGTATGCACTGAGATAACAACTTTTTTGTGTTGATGAGTGGAGCCATGAGACAACTTTCAAACAACTCAGAAAGATGTGGGAAGTTAACTTAAAATGTATCCCTCTAATTTGCAATCTGCACTTTGGTGATGAACTGAAATGTATACAACTTAATGTCAGAACATAGTATGCACTGAGAAAGTAACTTTTTTGTCTTGATGAACAGAGGCATGAAACAACTTTCCAACTACTCATACCTATGTGGGAAGTTAAGCAAATGTGTTTCCATTAAGTTTGCAGTCAGAACTTTTGAGTACATTTGAAATGTATACTACTTTTATGTCAAAGCATTCTATTCACTGAGAAATCAACTTTTTTGTCTTTATGTGCACAGGTATGAAACAACTTTCAGACATCTCAGAATCATGTGGGAAGTTAACCTAAGGTGTTTCCATTAGCTTTGCAGCAAGTGCTTTGGTGTAAAATTGAAATGTACAGTATTTGTATTTTCAAAGCTTTGTATGCACTGAGAAAACAACTTTTTTGTGTTGATGTGTGGAGCCATGAAACAACTTGCAAAATACTCAGAATCATTTGGGAAGTTACCCTAAAGTGTTTCCATTAGTTTTCCAGCATGTACTTTGAGGCAAAATTGAAATCTATACTATTTGTATTATCTAACCATTTTATGCCCTGAGTTAACAACTTTTTTGTCTTGATTTGTAGATCCATGAGACAACTTTGAAACAGCTCAGAAACATGTGGGAAGTTAACTTAATATGTATCCATCTGGTTTGCAGTCTGCACTTTGTTGGAAAATTGAAATGTATACCACCTTAATGTCAGAACATAGTATGCACTGAGAAAGTAACTTTTTTGTCTTGATGAACAGAGGCATGAAACAACTTTCAAACTAGTCATAGCTATGTGGGAAGTTAAGCAAATGTGTTTCCATTAAGTTTGCAGTCAGAACTTTTGAGTACAATTGAAATGTATACTACTTTTATGTCAAAGCATTCTATTCACTGAGAAATCAACTTTTTTGTCTTTATGTGCACAGGTATGAAACAACTTTCAGACATCTCAGAATCACGTGGGAAGTTAACCTAAGGTGTTTCCATTAGGTTTGCAGTAAGTGCTTTGGTGTAAAGTTGAAATGTATACTATTGGTATTATCTAAGCATTGTATGCACTGAGATAGCAACTTTTTTGTGTTGATGAGTGGAGCCATGAGAGAACTTTCAAACAGCTCAGAAACATGTGGGAAGTTAACTTAAAATGTATCCCTCTGGTTTGCAATCTGCACTTTGGTGGAAAACTGAAATGTATACAACTTAATGTCAGAACATAGTATGCACTGAGAAAGTAACTTTTTTGTCTTGATGAACAGAGGCATGAAACAACTTTCAAACTACTCATACCTATGTAGGAAGTTAAGCAAAGGTGTTTCCATTAGGTTTGCAGTCAGAACTTTTGAGTACAATTGAAATGTATACTACTTTTATGTCAAAGCATTCTATTCACTGAGAAATCAACTTTTTTGTCTTTATGTGCACAGGTATGAAACAACTTTCAGACATCTCAGAATCACGTGGGAAGTTAACCTAAGGTGTTTCCATTAGGTTTGCAGTAAGTGCTTTGGTGTAAAGTTGAAATGTATACTATTTGTATTATCTAAGCATTGTATGCACTGAGATAACAACTTTTTTGTGTTGATGAGTGGAGCCATGAGACAACTTTCAAACAGCTCAGAAACATGTGGGAAGTTAACTTAAAAGGTATCCCTCTGGTTTGCAATCTGCACTTTGGTGGAAAACGGAAATGTATACAACTTAATGTCAGAACATAGTATGCACTGAGAAAGTAACTTTTTGTCTTGATGAACAGAGGCATGAAACAACTTTCAAACTACTCATACCTATGTGGGAAGTTAAGCAAAGGTGTTTCCATTAGGTTTGCAGACAGAACTTTTGAGTACAATTGAAATGTATACTACTTTTATGTCAAAGCATTCTATTCACTGAGAAATCAACTTTTTTGTCTTTATGTGCACAGGTATGAAACAACTTTCAGACATCTCAGAATCATGTGGGAAGTTAACCTAAGGTGTTTCAATTAGGTTTCCAGTAAGTGCTTTGGTGTAAAGTTGAAATGTATACTATTTGTATTTTCAAAGCTTTGTATGCACTGAGATAACAACTTTTTTGTGCTGATGTGTGGAGCCATGAAACAACTTTCAAAATACTCATAATCATTTGGGAAGTTACCCTAAGGTGTTTCCATTAGTTTTCCAGCATGTAATTTGATGCAAAATTGAAATGTATACTATTTGTATTATCTAACCATTTTATGCCCTGAGTTAACAACTTTTTTGTCTTGATTTGTAGAGCCATGAGACAACTTTGAAACAGCTCAGAAACATGTGGGAAGTTAACCTAATATGTATCCATCTGGTTTGCACTCTGCACTTTGTTGGAAAATTGAAATGTATACCACCTTAATGTCAGAACATAGAATGCACTGAGAAAGTAACTTTTTTGTCTTGATGAACAGAGGCATGAAAAAACTTTCAAACTACTCATACCTATGTGGGAAGTTAAGCAAAGGTGTTTCCATTAGGATTGCAGTCAGAACTTTTGAGGACAATTGAAATGTATACTACTTTTATGTCAAAGCATTCTATTCACTGAGACATCAACTTTTTTGTCTTTATGTGCACAGGTATGAAACAACTTTCAGACATCTCAGAATCATGTGGGAAGTTAACCTAAGGTGTTTCAATTAGGTTTCCAGTAAGTGCTTTGGTGTAAAGTTGAAATGTATACTATTTGTATTTTCAAAGCTTTGTATGCACTGAGATAACAACTTTTTTGTGCTGATGTGTGGAGCCATGAAACAACTTTCAAAATACTCATAATCATTTGGGAAGTTACCCTAAGGTGTTTCCATTAGTTTTCCAGAATGTAATTTGATGCAAAATTGAAATGTATACTATTTGTATTATCTAACCATTTTATGCCCTGAGTTAACAACTTTTTTGTCTTGATTTGTAGAGCCATGAGACAACTTTGAAACAGCTCAGAAACATGTGGGAAGTTAACTTAATATGTATCCATCTGGTTTGCACTCTGCACTTTGTTGGAAAATTGAAATGTATACCACCTTAATGTCAGAACATAGAATGCACTGAGAAAGTAACTTTTTTGTCTTGATGAACAGAGGCATGAAAAAACTTTCAAACTACTCATACCTATGTGGGAAGTTAAGCAAAGGTGTTTCCATTAGGATTGCAGTCAGAACTTTTGAGGACAATTGAAATGTATACTACTTTTATGTCAAAGCATTCTATTCACTGAGACATCAACTTTTTTGTCTTTATGTGCACAGGTATGAAACAACTTTCAGACATCTCAGAATCATGTGGGAAGTTAACCTAAGGTGTTTCCATTAGCTTTGCAGTAAGTGCTTTGGTGTAAAATTGAAATGTACAGTATTTGTATTTTCAAAGCTTTGTATGCACTGAGAAAACAACTTTTTTGTGTTGATGTGTGGAGCCATGAAACAACTTTCAAAATACTCATAATCATTTGGGAAGTTACCCTAAGGTGTTTCCATTAGTTTTCCAGCATGTACTTTGAGGCAAAATTGAAATCTATACTATTTGTATTATCTAACCATTTTATGCCCTGAGTTAACAACTTTTTTGTCTTGATTTGTAGGTCCATGAGACAACTTTGAAACAGCTCAGAAACATGTGGGAAGTTAACTTAATATGTATCCATCTGGTTTGCACTCTGCACTTTGTTGGAAAATTGAAATGTATACCACCTTAATGTCAGAACATAGTATGCACTGAGAAAGTAACTTTTTTCTCTTGATGAACAGAGGCATGAAACAACTTTCAAACTACTCATACCTATGTGGGAAGTTAAGCAAAGGTGTTTCCATTAGGTTTGCACTCAGAACTTTTGAGTACAATTGAAATGTATACTACTTTTATGTCAAAGCATTCTATTCACTGAGAAATCAACTTTTTTGTCTTTATGTGCACAGGTATGAAACAACTTTCAGACATCTCAGAATCATGTGGGAAGTTAACCTAAGGTGTTTCCATTAGCTTTGCAGTAAGTGCTTTGGTGTAAATTTGAAATGTACAGTATTTGTATTTTCAAAGCTTTGTATGCACTGAGAAAACAACTTTTTTGTGTTGATGTGTGGAGCCATGAAACAACTTTCAAATTACTCAGAATCATTTGGGAAGTTACCCTAAGGTGTTTCCATTAGTTTTCCAGCATGTACTTTGAGGCAAAATTGAAATCTATACTATTTGTATTATCTAACCATTTTATGCCCTGAGTTAACAACTTTTTTGTCTTGATTTGTAGATCCATGAGACAACTTTGAAACAGCTCAGAAACATGTGGGAAGATAACTTAATATGTATCCATCTGGTTTGCAGTCTGCACTTTGTTGGAAAATTGAATTGTATACCACCTTAATGTCAGAACATAGTATGCACTGAGAAAGTAACTTTTTTGTCTTGATGAACAGAGGCATGAAACAACTTTCAAACTACTCATAGCTATGTGGGAAGTTAAGCAAATGTGTTTCCATTAAGTTTGCAGTCAGAACTTTTGAGTACAATTGAAATGTATACTACTTTTATGTCAAAGCATTCTATTCACTGAGAAATCAACTTTTTTGTCTTTATGTGCACAGGTATGAAACAACTTTCAGACATCTCAGAATCACGTGGGAAGTGAACCTAAGGTGTTTCCATTAGGTTTGCAGTAAGTGCTTTGGTGTAAAGTTGAAATGTATTCTATTTGTATTATCTAAGCATTGTATGCACTGAGATAACAACTTTTTTGTGTTGATGAGTGGAGCCATGAGAGAACTTTCAAACAGCTCAGAAACATGTGGGAAGTTAACTTAAAATGTATCCCTCTGGTTTGCAATCTGCACTTTGGTGGAAAACTGAAATGTATACAACTTAATGTCAGAACATAGTATGCACTGAGAAAGTAACTTTTTTGTCTTGATGAACAGAGGCATGAAACAACTTTCAAACTACTCATACCTATGTAGGAAGTTAAGCAAAGGTGTTTCCATTAGGTTTGCAGTCAGAACTTTTGAGTACAATTGAAATGTATACAACTTGTATGTCAAAGCATTCTATTCACTGAGAAATCAACTTTTTTGTCTTTATGTGCACAGGTATGAAACAACTTTCAGACATCTCAGAATCACGTGGGAAGTTAACCTATGGTGTTTCCATTAGGTTTGCAGTAAGTGCTTTGGTGTAAAGTTGAAATGTATACTATTTGTATTATCTAAGCATTGTATGCACTGAGATAACAACTTTTTTGTGTTGATGAGTGGAGCCATGAGACAACTTTCAAACAGCTCAGAAACATGTGGGAAGTTAACTTAAAATGTATCCCTCTGGTTTGCAATCTGCACTTTGGTGGAAAACTGAAATGTATACAACTTAATGTCAGAACATAGTATGCACTGAGAAAGTAACTTTTTTGTCTTGATGAACAGAGGCATGAAACAACTTTCAAACTACTCATACCTATGTGGGAAGTTAAGCAAAGGTGTTTCCATTAGGTTTGCAGTCAGAACTTTTGAGTACAATTGAAATGTATACTACTTTTATGTCAAAGCATTCTATTCACTGAGAAATCAACTTTTTTGTCTTTATGTGCACAGGTATGAAAGAACTTTCAGACATCTCAGAATCATGTGGGAAGTTAACCTAAGGTGTTTCAATTAGGTTTCCAGTAAGTGCTTTGGTGTAAAGTTGAAATGTATACTATTTGTATTATCTAAGCATTGTATGCACTGAGATAACAACTTTTTTGTGTTGATGAGTGGAGCCATGAGACAACTTTCAAACAGCTCAGAAAGATGTGGGAAGTTAACTTAAAATGTATCCCTCTAATTTGCAATCTGCACTTTGGTGGAAAACTGAAATGTATACAACTTAATGTCAGAACATAGTATGCACTGAGAAAGTAACTTTTTTGTCTTGATGAACAGAGGCATGAAACAACTTTCCAACTACTCATACCTATGTGGGAAGTTAAGCAAAGGTGTTTCCATTAGGTTTGCAGTCAGGACTTTTGAGTACAATTGAAATGTATACTACTTTTATGTCAAAGCATTCTATTCACTGAGAAATCAACTTTTTTGTCTTTATGTGCACAGGTATGAAACAACTTTCAGACATCTCAGAATCATGTGGGAAGTTAACCTAAGGTGTTTCCATTAGCTTTGCAGTAAGTGCTTTGGTGTAAAATTGAAATGTATACTATTTGTATTATCTAAGCATTGTATGCACTGAGATAACAACTTTTTTGTGTTGTTGAGTGAAGCCATGAAATAACTTTCAAACAGCTCAGAAACATGTGGGAAGTTAACTTAAAATGTATCCCTGTGTTTTGCAATCTGCACTTTGGTGGAAAGTTGAAATGTATACAAATTAATGTCAGAACATAGTATGCACTGAGAAAGTAACTTTTTTGTCTTCATGAACAGAGGCATGAAACAACTTTCAAACTACTCATACCTATGTGGGAAGTTAAGCAAAGGTGTTTCCATTAGGTTTGCAGTCAGAAGTTTTGAGTACAATTGAAATGTATACTACTTTTATGTCAAAGCATTCTATTCACTGAGAAATCAACTTTTTTGTCTTTATGTGCACAGGTATGAAACAACTTTCAGACATCTCAGAATCATGTGGGAAGTTAACCTAAGGTGTTTCCATTAGGTTTGCAGTAAGTGCTTTGGTGTAAAATTGAAATGTATACTATTTGTATTATCTAAGCATTGTATGCACTGAGATAACAACTTTTTTGTGTTGATGAGTGGAGCCATGAGACAACTTTCAAACAGCTCAGAAACATGTGGGAAGTTAACTTAATATGTATCCATCTGGTTTGCACTCTGCACTTTGTTGGAAAATTGAAATGTATACCACCTTAATGTCAGAACATAGTATGCACTGAGAAAGTAACTTTTTTGTCTTGATGAACAGAGGCATGAAACAACTTTGAAACTACTCATACCTATGTGGGAAGTTAAGCAAAGGTGTTTCCATTATGTTTGCAGTCAGAACTTTTGTGTACAATTGAAATGTATACTACTTTTATGTCAAAGCATTCTATTCACTGAGAAATCAACTTTTTTGTCTCTATGTGCACAGGTATGAAACAACTTTCAGACATCTCAGAATCATGTGGGAAGTTAACCTAAGGTGTCTCCATTTGGTTTGCAGTAAGTGCTTTGGTGTAAAATTAAAATGTATACTATTTGGATTGTCTAAGCATTGCAAGCACTGAGATAACAACTTATTTGTCTTGATGCTCAGAGCCATAATACAACTTTCAAACAACTCAGAAACATGTGGGAATATAACCTAAGGTGTTTCCAGTAAGTTTGCAGTACGGACTTTGTTGTAAATTTGAAATGTATACTATTTGTATTATCTAAGCATTGTATGCACTGAGATAACAACTTTTTTGTGTTGATGAGTGAAGCCATGAAACAACTTTCAAACAGCTCAGAAACATGTGGGAAGTTAACTTAAAATGTATCCCTGTGTTTTGCAATCTGCACTTTGGTGGAAAGTTGAAATGTATACAAATTAATGTCAGAACATAGTATGCACTGAGAAAGTAACTTTTTTGTCTTCATGAACAGAGGCATGAAACAACTTTCAAACTACTCATACCTATGTGGGAAGTTAAGCAAAGGTGTTTCATTTGGTTTGCAGTCAGAACTTTTGTGTACAATTGAAATGTATACTACTTTTATGTCAAAGCATTCTATTTACTGAGAAATCAACTTTTTTGTCTTTATGTGCACAGGTATGAAACAACTTTCAGACATCTCAGAATCCTGTGGGAAGTTAACCTAAGGTGTTTCCATTAGCTTTGCAGTAAGTGCTTTGGTGAAAAGTTGAAATGCATACTATTTGTATTATCTAAGCATTGTATGCACTGAGATAACAACTTTTTTGTGTTGATGAGTGGAGCCATGAGACAACTTTCAAACAGCTCAGAAAGATGTGGGAAGTTAACTTAAAATGTATCCCTCTAATTTGCAATCTGCACTTTGGTGGAAAACTGAAATGTATACAACTTAATGTCAGAACATAGTATGCACTGAGAAAGTAACTTTTTTGTCTTGATGAACAGAGGCATGAAACAACTTTCAAACTACTCATAGCTATGTGGGAAGTTAAGCAAAGGTGTTTACATTAGGTTTGCAGTCAGAACTTTTGAGTACAATTGAAATGTATACTACTTTTATGTCAAAGCATTCTATTCACTGAGAAATCAACTTTTTTGTCTTTATGTGCACAGGTATGAAACAACTTTCAGACATCTCAGAATCATGTGGGAAGTTAACCTAAGGTGTTTCCAGTCAGTTTGCAGTACGTACTTTGTTGTAAAATTGAAATGTATACTATTTGTATTATCTAAGCATTGTATGCACTGAGATAACAACTTTTTTGTGTTGATGTGTGGAGCCATGAAACAACTTTCAAAATACTCATAATCATTTGGGAAGTTAACCTAAGGTGTTTCCATTAGTTTTCCAGCATGTACTTTGAGGCAAAATTGAAATCCATACTATTTGTATTATCTAACCATTTTATGCCCTGAGTTAACAACTTTTTTGTCTTGATTTGTAGATCCATGAGACAACTTTGAAACAGCTCAGAAACATGTGGGAAGTTAACTTAATATGTATCCATCTGGTTTGCACTCTGCACTTTGTTGGAAAATTGAAATGTACACCACCTTAATGTCAGAATATAGTATGCACTGAGAAAGTAACTTTTTTGTCTTGATGAACACAGGCATGAAACAACTTTCAAACTACTCATACCTATGTGGGAAGTTAAGCAAAGGTGTTTCCATTAGGTTTGCAGTCAGAACTTTTGTGTACAATTGAAATGTATACTACTTTTATGTCAAAGCCTTCTATTCACTGAGAAATCAACTTTTTTGCCTTTATGTGCACTGGTATGAAACAACTTTCAGACATCTCAGAATCATGTGGGAAGTTAACCTAAGGTGTCTCCATTTGGTTTGCAGTAAGTGCTTTGGTGTAAAATTAAAATGTATACTATTTGTATTGTCTAAGCATTGCAAGCACTGAGATAACAACTTTTTTGTCTTGATGCTCAGAGCCATAATACAACTTTCAAACAACTCAGAAACATGTGGGAATATAACCTAAGGTGTTTCCAGTCAGTTTGCAGTACGTACTTTGTTGTAAAATTGAAATGTATACTATTTGTATTATCTAAGCATTGTATGCACTGAGATAACAACTTTTTTGTGTTGATGTGTGGAGCCATGAAACAACTTTCAAAATACTCATAATCATTTGGGAAGTTAACCTAAGGTGTTTCCATTAGTTTTCCAGCATGTACATTGAGGCAAAATTGAAATCTATACTATTTGTATTATCTAACCATTTTATGCCCTGAGTTAACAACTTTTTTGTCTTGATTTGTAGATCCATGAGAGAACTTTGAAACAGCTCAGAAACATGTGGGAAGTTAACTTAATATGCATCCATCTGGTTTGCACTCTGCACTTTGTTGGAAAATTGAAATGTACACCACCTTAATGTCAGAATATAGTATGCACTGAGAAAGTAACTTTTTTGTCTTGATGAACAGAGGCATGAAACAACTTTCAAACTACTCATACCTATGTGGGAAGTTAAGCAAAGGTGTTTCCATTAGGTTTGCAGTCAGAACTTTTGAGTACAATTGAAATGTATACTACTTTTATGTCAAAGCATTCTATTCACTGAGAAATCAACTTTTTTGTCTTTATGTGCACAGGTATGAAACAACTTTCAGACATCTCAGAATCATGTGGGAAGTTAACCTAAGGTGTTTCCATTAGCTTTGCAGTAAGTGCTTTGGTGTAAAATTGAAATGTATACTATTTGTATTATCTAAGCATTGTATGCACTGAGATAACAACTTTTTTGTGTTGTTGAGTGAAGCCATGAAATAACTTTCAAACAGCTCAGAAACATGTGGGAAGTTAACTTAAAATGTATCCCTGTGTTTTGCAATCTGCACTTTGGTGGAAAGTTGAAATGTATACAAATTAATGTCAGAACATAGTATGCACTGAGAAAGTAACTTTTTTGTCTTCATGAACAGAGGCATGAAACAACTTTCAAACTACTCATACCTATGTGGGAAGTTAAGCAAAGGTGTTTCCATTAGGTTTGCAGTCAGAAGTTTTGAGTACAATTGAAATGTATACTACTTTTATGTCAAAGCATTCTATTCACTGAGAAATCAACTTTTTTGTCTTTATGTGCACAGGTATGAAACAACTTTCAGACATCTCAGAATCATGTGGGAAGTTAACCTAAGGTGTTTCCATTAGGTTTGCAGTAAGTGCTTTGGTGTAAAATTGAAATGTATACTATTTGTATTATCTAAGCATTGTATGCACTGAGATAACAACTTTTTTGTGTTGATGAGTGGAGCCATGAGACAACTTTCAAACAGCTCAGAAACATGTGGGAAGTTAACTTAATATGTATCCATCTGGTTTGCACTCTGCACTTTGTTGGAAAATTGAAATGTATACCACCTTAATGTCAGAACATAGTATGCACTGAGAAAGTAACTTTTTTGTCTTGATGAACAGAGGCATGAAACAACTTTGAAACTACTCATACCTATGTGGGAAGTTAAGCAAAGGTGTTTCCATTATGTTTGCAGTCAGAACTTTTGTGTACAATTGAAATGTATACTACTTTTATGTCAAAGCATTCTATTCACTGAGAAATCAACTTTTTTGTCTCTATGTGCACAGGTATGAAACAACTTTCAGACATCTCAGAATCATGTGGGAAGTTAACCTAAGGTGTCTCCATTTGGTTTGCAGTAAGTGCTTTGGTGTAAAATTAAAATGTATACTATTTGGATTGTCTAAGCATTGCAAGCACTGAGATAACAACTTATTTGTCTTGATGCTCAGAGCCATAATACAACTTTCAAACAACTCAGAAACATGTGGGAATATAACCTAAGGTGTTTCCAGTAAGTTTGCAGTACGGACTTTGTTGTAAATTTGAAATGTATACTATTTGTATTATCTAAGCATTGTATGCACTGAGATAACAACTTTTTTGTGTTGATGAGTGAAGCCATGAAACAACTTTCAAACAGCTCAGAAACATGTGGGAAGTTAACTTAAAATGTATCCCTGTGTTTTGCAATCTGCACTTTGGTGGAAAGTTGAAATGTATACAAATTAATGTCAGAACATAGTATGCACTGAGAAAGTAACTTTTTTGTCTTCATGAACAGAGGCATGAAACAACTTTCAAACTACTCATACCTATGTGGGAAGTTAAGCAAAGGTGTTTCATTTGGTTTGCAGTCAGAACTTTTGTGTACAATTGAAATGTATACTACTTTTATGTCAAAGCATTCTATTTACTGAGAAATCAACTTTTTTGTCTTTATGTGCACAGGTATGAAACAACTTTCAGACATCTCAGAATCATGTGGGAAGTTAACCTAAGGTGTTTCCATTAGCTTTGCAGTAAGTGCTTTGGTGAAAAGTTGAAATGCATACTATTTGTATTATCTAAGCATTGTATGCACTGAGATAACAACTTTTTTGTGTTGATGAGTGGAGCCATGAGACAACTTTCAAACAGCTCAGAAAGATGTGGGAAGTTAACTTAAAATGTATCCCTCTAATTTGCAATCTGCACTTTGGTGGAAAACTGAAATGTATACAACTTAATGTCAGAACATAGTATGCACTGAGAAAGTAACTTTTTTGTCTTGATGAACAGAGGCATGAAACAACTTTCAAACTACTCATAGCTATGTGGGAAGTTAAGCAAAGGTGTTTACATTAGGTTTGCAGTCAGAACTTTTGAGTACAATTGAAATGTATACTACTTTTATGTCAAAGCATTCTATTCACTGAGAAATCAACTTTTTTGTCTTTATGTGCACAGGTATGAAACAACTTTCAGACATCTCAGAATCATGTGGGAAGTTAACCTAAGGTGTTTCCAGTCAGTTTGCAGTACGTACTTTGTTGTAAAATTGAAATGTATACTATTTGTATTATCTAAGCATTGTATGCACTGAGATAACAACTTTTTTGTGTTGATGTGTGGAGCCATGAAACAACTTTCAAAATACTCATAATCATTTGGGAAGTTAACCTAAGGTGTTTCCATTAGTTTTCCAGCATGTACTTTGAGGCAAAATTGAAATCCATACTATTTGTATTATCTAACCATTTTATGCCCTGAGTTAACAACTTTTTTGTCTTGATTTGTAGATCCATGAGACAACTTTGAAACAGCTCAGAAACATGTGGGAAGTTAACTTAATATGTATCCATCTGGTTTGCACTCTGCACTTTGTTGGAAAATTGAAATGTACACCACCTTAATGTCAGAATATAGTATGCACTGAGAAAGTAACTTTTTTGTCTTGATGAACACAGGCATGAAACAACTTTCAAACTACTCATACCTATGTGGGAAGTTAAGCAAAGGTGTTTCCATTAGGTTTGCAGTCAGAACTTTTGTGTACAATTGAAATGTATACTACTTTTATGTCAAAGCCTTCTATTCACTGAGAAATCAACTTTTTTGCCTTTATGTGCACTGGTATGAAACAACTTTCAGACATCTCAGAATCATGTGGGAAGTTAACCTAAGGTGTCTCCATTTGGTTTGCAGTAAGTGCTTTGGTGTAAAATTAAAATGTATACTATTTGTATTGTCTAAGCATTGCAAGCACTGAGATAACAACTTTTTTGTCTTGATGCTCAGAGCCATAATACAACTTTCAAACAACTCAGAAACATGTGGGAATATAACCTAAGGTGTTTCCAGTCAGTTTGCAGTACGTACTTTGTTGTAAAATTGAAATGTATACTATTTGTATTATCTAAGCATTGTATGCACTGAGATAACAACTTTTTTGTGTTGATGTGTGGAGCCATGAAACAACTTTCAAAATACTCATAATCATTTGGGAAGTTAACCTAAGGTGTTTCCATTAGTTTTCCAGCATGTACATTGAGGCAAAATTGAAATCTATACTATTTGTATTATCTAACCATTTTATGCCCTGAGTTAACAACTTTTTTGTCTTGATTTGTAGATCCATGAGAGAACTTTGAAACAGCTCAGAAACATGTGGGAAGTTAACTTAATATGCATCCATCTGGTTTGCACTCTGCACTTTGTTGGAAAATTGAAATGTACACCACCTTAATGTCAGAATATAGTATGCACTGAGAAAGTAACTTTTTTGTCTTGATGAACAGAGGCATGAAACAACTTTCAAACTACTCATACCTATGTGGGAAGTTAAGCAAAGGTGTTTCCATTAGGTTTGCAGTCAGAACTTTTGAGTACAATTGAAATGTATACTACTTTTATGTCAAAGCATTCTATTCACTGAGAAATCAACTTTTTTGTCTTTATGTGCACAGGTATGAAACAACTTTCAGACATCTCAGAATCATGTGGGAAGTTAACCTAAGGTGTTTCCATTAGGTTTGCAGTAAGTGCTTTGGTGTAAAATTGAAATGTATACTATTTGTATTATCTAAGCATTGTATGCACTGAGATAACAACTTTTTTGTGTTGATGAGTGGAGCCATGAGACAACTTTCAAACAGCTCAGAAACATGTGGGAAGTTAACTTAATATGTATCCATCTGGTTTGCACTCTGCACTTTGTTGGAAAATTGAAATGTATACCACCTTAATGTCAGAACATAGTATGCACTGAGAAAGTAACTTTATTGTCTTGATGAACAGAGGCATGAAACAACTTTGAAACTACTCATACCTATGTGGGAAGTTAGGCAAAGGTGTTTCCATTAGGTTTGCAGTCAGAACTTTTGTGTACAATTGAAATGTATACTACTTTTATGTCAAAGCATTCTATTCACTGAGAAATCAATTTTTTTGTCTTTATGTGCACAGGTATGAAACAACTTTAAGACATCTGAGAATCATGTGGGAAGTTAACCTAAGGTGTTTCCATTAGGTTTGCAGTAAGAGCTTTGGTGTAAAATTGAAATGTATACTATTTGCATTATCTAAGCATTGTATGCACTGAGATAACAACTTTTTTGTGTTGATCAGTGGAGCCATGAAACAACTTTCAAACAGCTCAGAAACATGTGGGAAGTTAACTTAAAATGTATCCCTGTGTTTTGCAATCTGCACTTTGGTGGAAAATTGAAATGTATACAAATTAACGTCAGAACATAGTATGCACTGAGAAAGTAACTTTTTTGTCTTCATGAACAGAGGCATGAAACAACTTTCAAACTACTCATACCTATGTGGGAAGTTAAGCAAAGGTGTTTCATTTGGTTTGCAGTCAGAACTTTTGTGTACAATTGAAATGTATACTACTTTTATGTCAAAGCATTCTATTCACTGAGAAATCAACTTTTTTGTCTTTATGTGCACAGGTATGAAACAACTTTCAGACATCTCAGAATCATGTGGGAAGTTAACCTAAGGTGTTTCCATTAGCTTTGCAGTAAGTGCTTTGGTGTAAAATTGAAATGTACAGTATTTGTATTTTCAAAGCATTGTATGCACTGAGATAACAACTTTTTTGTGCTGATGTGTGGAGCCATGAAACAACTTTCAAAATACTCATAATCATTTGGGAAGTTACCCTAAGGTGTTTCCATTAGTTTTCCAGCATGTAATTTGATGCAAAATTGAAATGTATACTATTTGTATTATCTAACCATTTTATGCCCTGAGTTAACAACTTTTTTGTCTTGATTTGTAGATCCATGAGACAACTTTGAAACAGCTCAGAAACATGTGGGAAGTTAACTTATTATGTATCCATCTGGTTTGCACTCTGCACTTTGTTGGAAAATTGAAATGTATACCACCTTAATGTCAGAACATAGTATGCACTGAGAAAGTAACTTTTTTGTCTTGATGAACAGAGGCATGAAACAACTTTCAAACTACTCATACCTATGTGGGAAGTTACGCAAAGGTGTTTCCATTAGGTTTGCAGTCAGAACTTTTGAGTACAATTGAAATGTATACTACTTTTATGTCAAAGCATTCTATTCACTGAGAAATCAACTTTTTTGTCTTTATGTGCACAGGTATGAAAGAACTTTAAGACATCTCAGAATCATGTGGGAAGTTAACCTAAGGTGTTTCCATTAGGTTTGCAGTAAGTGCTTTGGTGTAAAATTGAAATGTATACTATTTGTATTATCTAAGCATTGTATGCACTGAGATAACAACTTTTTTGTGTTGTTGAGTGAAGCCATGAAATAACTTTCAAACAGCTCAGAAACATGTGGGAAGTTAACTTAAAATGTATCCCTGTGTTTTGCAATCTGCACTTTGGTGGAAAGTTGAAATGTATACAAATTAATGTCAGAACATAGTATGCACTGAGAAAGTAACTTTTTTGTCTTCATGAACAGAGGCATGAAACAACTTTCAAACTACTCATACCTATGTGGGAAGTTAAGCAAAGGTGTTTCCATTAGGTTTGCAGTCAGAAGTTTTGAGTACAATTGAAATGTATACTACTTTTATGTCAAAGCATTCTATTCACTGAGAAATCAACTTTTTTGTCTTTATGTGCACAGGTATGAAACAACTTTCAGACATCTCAGAATCATGTGGGAAGTTAACCTAAGGTGTTTCCATTAGCTTTGCAGTAAGTGCTTTGGTGTAAAATTGAAATGTATACTATTTGTATTATCTAAGCATTGTATGCACTGAGATAACAACTTTTTTGTGTTGATGAGTGGAGCCATGAGACAACTTTCAAACAGCTCAGAAACATGTGGGAAGTTAACTTAATATGTATCCATCTGGTTTGCACTCTGCACTTTGTTGGAAAATTGAAATGTATACCACCTTAATGTCAGAACATAGTATGCAAGAGAAAGTAACTTTTTTGTCTTGATGAGCAGAGGCATGAAACAACTTTGAAACTACTCATACCTATGTGGGAAGTTAAGCAAAGGTGTTTCCATTATGTTTGCAGTCAGAACTTTTGTGTACAATTGAAATGTATACTACTTTTATGTCAAAGCATTCTATTCACTGAGAAATCAACTTTTTTGTCTCTATGTGCACAGGTATGAAACAACTTTCAGACATCTCAGAATCATGTGGGAAGTTAACCTAAGGTGTCTCCATTTGGATTGCAGTAAGTGCTTTGGTGTAAAATTAAAATGTATACTATTTGGATTGTCTAAGCATTGCAAGCACTGAGATAACAACTTTTTTGTCTTGATGCTCAGAGCCATAATACAACTTTCAAACAACTCAGAAACATGTGGGAATATAACCTAAGGAGTTTCCAGTAAGTTTGCAGTACGGACTTTGTTGTAAATTTGAAATGTATACTATTTGTATTATCTAAGCATTGTATGCACTGAGATAACAACTTTTTTGTGTTGATGAGTGAAGCCATGAAACAACTTTCAAACAGCTCAGAAACATGTGGGAAGTTAACTTAAAATGTATCCCTGTGTTTTGCAATCTGCACCTTGGTGGAAAGTTGAAATGTATACAAATTAATGTCAGAACATAGTATGCACTGAGAAAGTAACTTTTTTGTCTTCATGAACAGAGGCATGAAACAACTTTCAAACTACTCATACCTATGTGGGAAGTTAAGCAAAGGTGTTTCATTTGGTTTGCAGTCAGAACTTTTGTGTACAATTGAAATATATACTACTTTTATGTCAAAGCATTCTATTTACTGAGAAATCAACTTTTTTGTCTTTATGTGCACAGGTATGAAACAACTTTCAGACATCTCAGAATCATGTGGGAAGTTAACCTAAGGTGTTTCCATTAGCTTTGCAGTAAGTGCTTTGGTGTAAAATTGAAATGTATACTATTTGTATTATCTAAGCATTGTATGCACTGAGATAACAACTTTTTTGTGTTGATGAGTGGAGCCATGAGACAACTTTCAAACAGCTCAGAAACATGTGGGAAGTTAACTTCATATGTATCCATCTGGTTTGCACTCTGCACTTTGTTGGAAAATTGAAATGTATACCACCTTAATGTCAGAACATAGTATGCACTGAGAAAGTAACTTTTTTGTCTTGATGAACAGAGGCATGAAACAACTTTGAAACTACTCATACCTATGTGGGAAGTTAAGCAAAGGTGTTTCCATTAGGTTTGCAGTCAGAACTTTTGTGTACAATTGAAATGTATACTACTTTTATGTCAAAGCATTCTATTCACTGAGAAATCAACTTTTTTGTCTGTATGTGCACAGGTATGAAACAACTTTCAGACATCTCAGAATCATGTGGGAAGTTAACCTAAGGTGTCTCCATTTGGTTTGCAGTAAGTGCTTTGGTGCAAAATTAAATTGTATACTATTTGTATTGTCTAAGCATTGCAAGCACTGAGATAACAACTTTTTTGTCTTGATGCTCAGAGCCATAATACAACTTTCAAACAACTCACAAACATGTGGGAATATAACCTAAGGTGTTTCCAGTAAGTTTGCAGTGCGTACTTTGTTGTAAAATTGAAATGTATAGTATTTGTATTATCTAAGCACTGTATGCACTGAGATAACAACTTTTTTGTGTTGATGAGTGGAGCCATGAGACAACTTTCAAACAGCTCAGAAACTTGTGGGAAGTTAACTTAATATGTATCCATCTGGTTTGCAGTCTGCACTTTGTTGGAAAATTGAAATGTATACCACCTTAATGTCAGAACATAGAATGCACTGAGAAAGTAACTTTTTTGTCTTGATGAACAGAGGCATGAAACAACTTTCAAACTACTCATACCTATGTGGGAAGTTAAGCAAAGGTGTTTCCATTAGGTTTGCAGTCAGAACTTTTGAGTACAATTGAAATGTATACTACTTTTATGTCAAAGCATTCTATTCACTGAGAAATCAACTTTTTTGTCTTTATGTGCACAGGTATGAAACAACTTTCAGACATCTCAGAATCATGTGGGAAGTTAACTTCAGGTGTTTCCATTCGGTTTGCAGTAAGTGCTTTGGTGTAAAATTGAAATGTACAGTATTTGTATTTTCAAAGCTTTGTATGCACTGAGAAAACAACTTTTTTGTGTTGATGTGTGGAGCCATGAAACAACTTTCAAAATACTCATAATCATTTGGGAAGTTACCCTAAGGTGTTTCCAATAGTTCTCCAGCATGTACTTCGAGGCAAAATTGAAATCTAAACTATTTGTATTATCTAACCATTTTATGCCCTGAGTTAACAACTTTTTTGTCTTGATTTGTAGATCCATGAGACAACTTTGAAACATCTCAGAATCATGTGGGAAGTTAACGTAAGGTGTTTCAATTAGGTTTGCAGTAAGTGCTTTGGTGTAAAGTTGAAATGTATACTATTTGTATTATCTAAGCATTGTATGCACTGAGATAACAACTTTTTTGTGTTGATCAGTGGAGCCATGAGACAACTTTCAAACAGCTCAGAAAGATGTGGGAAGTTAACATAAAATGTATCCCTCTAATTTGCAATCTGCACTTTGGTGGAAAACTGAAATGTATACAACTTAATGTCAGAACATAGTATGCACTGAGAAAGTAACTTTTTTGTCTTGATGAACAGAGGCATGAAACAACTTTCAAACTACTCATACCTATGTGGGAAGTTAAGCAAAGGTGTTTCCACTAGGTTTGCAGTCAGAACTTTTGAGTACAATTGAAATGTATACTACTTTTATGTCAAAGCATTCTATTCACTGAGAAATCAACTTTTTTGTCTTTATGTGCACAGGTATGAAACAACTTTCAGACATCTCAGAATCATGTGGGAAGTTAACCTAAGGTGTTTCCATTAGTTTTGCAGTAAGTGCTTTGGTGTAAAATTGAAATGTACAGTATTTGTATTTTCAAAGCTTTGTATGCACTGAGAAAACAACTTTTTTGTGTTGATGTGTGGAGCCATGAAACAACTTTCAAAATACTCAGAATCATTTGGGAAGTTACCCTAAGGTGTTTCCATTAGTTTTCCAGCATGTACTTTGAGGCAAAATTGAAATCTATACTATTTGTATTATCTAACCATTTTATGCCCTGAGTTAACAACTTTTTTGTCTTGATTTGTAGATCCATGAGACAACTTTGAAACAGCTCAGAAACATGTGGGAAGTTAACTTAATATGTATCCATCTGGTTTGCAGTCTGCACTTTGTTGGAAAATTGAAATGTATACCAACTTAATGTCAGAACATAGTAAGCACTGAGAAAGTAACTTTTTTGTCTTGATGAACAGAGACATGAAACAACTTTCAAACTACTCATAGCTATGTGGGAAGTTAAGCAAATGTGTTTCCATTAAGTTTGCAGTCAGAACTTTTGAGTACAATTGAAATGTATACTACTTTTATGTCAAATCATTCTATTCACTGAGAAATCAACTTTTTTGTCTTTATGTGCACAGGTATGAAACAACTTTCAGACATCTCAGAATCATGTGGGAAGTTAACCTAAGGTGTTTCCATTAGCTTTGCAGTAAGTGCTTTGGTGTAAAATTGAAATGTACAGTATTTGTATTTTCAAAGCTTTGTATGCTCTGAGAAAACAACTTTTTTGTGTTGATGTGTGGAGCCATGAAACAACTTTCAAAATACTCATAATCATTTGGGAAGTTACCCTAAGGTGTTTCCATTAGTTTTCCAGCATGTACTTTGAGGCAAAATTGAAATCTATACTATTTGTATTATCTAACCATTTTATGCCCTGAGTTAACAACTTTTTTGTCTTGATTTGTAGATCCATGAGACAACTTTGAAACAGCTCAGAAACATGTAGGAAGTTAACTTAATATGTATCCATCTGGTTTGCAGTCTGCACTTTGTTGGAAAATTGAAATGTATACCACCTTAATGTCAGAACATAGTATGCACTGAGAAAGTAACTTTTTTGTCTTGATGAACAGAGGCATGAGACAACTTTCAAACTACTCATAGCTATGTGGGAAGTTAAGCAAATGTGTTTCCATTCAGTTTGCAGTCAGAACTTTTGAGTACAATTGAAATGTATACTACTTGTATGTCAAAGCATTCTATTCACTGAGAAATCAACTTTTTTGTCTTTATGTGCACAGGTATGAAACAACATTCAGACATCTCAGAATCACGTGGGAAGTTAACCTAAGGTGTTTCCATTAGGTTTGCAGTAAGTGCTTTGGTGTAAAGTTGAAATGTATACTATTTGTATTATCTAAGCATTGTATGCACTGAGATAACAACTTTTTTGTGTTGATGAGTGGAGCCATGAGACAACTTTCAAACAGCTCAGAAACATGTGGGAAGTTAACTTAAAATGTATCCCTCTGGTTTGCAATCTGCACTTTGGTGGAAAACTGAAATGTATACAACTTAATTTCAGAACATAGTATGCACTGAGAAAGTAACTTTTTTGTCTTGATGAACAGAGGCATGAAACAACTTTCAAACTACTCATACCTATGTGGGAAGTTAAGCAAAGGTGTTTCCTTTAGGTTTGCAGTCAGAACTTCTGAGTACAATTGAAATGTATACTACTTTTATGTCAAAGGATTCTATTCACTGAGAAATCAACTTTTTTGTCTTTATGTGCACAGGTATGAAACAACTTTCAGACATCTCAGAATCATGTGGGAAGTTAACCTAAGGTGTTTCAATTAGGTTTCCAGTAAGTGCTTTGGTGTAAAGTTGAAATGTATACTATTTGTATTATCTAAGCATTGTATGCACTGAGATAACAACTTTTTTGTGTTGATGAGTGGAGCCATGAGACAACTTTCAAACAGCTCAGAAACATGTGGGAAGTTAACTTAAAATGTATCCCTCTGGTTTGCAATCTGCACTTTGGTGGAAAACTGAAATGTATACAACTTAATATCAGAACATAGTATACACTGAGAAAGTGACTTTTTTGTCTTGATGAACAGAGGCATGAAACAACTTTCAAACTACTCATACCTATGTGGGAAGTTAAGCAAAGGTGTTTCCATTAGGTTTGCAGTCAGAACTTTTGAGTACAATTGAAATGTATACTACTTTTATGTCAAAGCATTCTATTCACTGAGAAATCAACTTTTTTGTCTTTATGTGCACAGGTATGAAACAACTTTCAGACATCTCAGAATCATGTGGGAAGTTAACCTAAGGTGTTTCCATTAGCTTTGCAGCAAGTGCTTTGGTGTAAAATTGAAATGTACAGTATTTGTATTTTCAAAGCTTTGTATGCACTGAGATAACAACTTTTTTGTGCTGATGTGTGGAGCCATGAAACAACTTTCAAAATACTCATAATCATTTGGGAAGTTACCCTAAGGTGTTTCCATTAGTTTTCCAGCATGTAATTTGATGCAAAATTGAAATCTATACTATTTGTATTATCTAACCATTTTATGCCCTGAGTTAACAACTTTTTTGTCTTGATTTGTAGATCCATGAGACAACTTTGAAATAGCTCAGAAACATGTGGAAAGTTAACTTAATATGTATCCATCTGGTTTGCAGTCTGCACTTTGTTGGAAAATTGAAATGTATACCACCTTAATGTGAGAACATAGTATGCACTGAGAAAGTAACTTTTTTGTCTTGATGAACAGAGGCATGAAACAACTTTCAAACTACTCATAGCTATGTGGGAAGTTAAGCAAATGTGTTTCCATTAAGTTTGCAGTCAGAACTTTTGAGTACAATTGAAATGTATATTACTTTTATGTCAAAGCATTCTATTCACTGAGAAATCAACTTTTTTGTCTTTATGTGCACAGGTATGAAACAACTTTCAGACATCTCAGAATCACGTGGGAAGTTAACCTAAGGTGTTTCCATTAGGTTTGCAGTAAGTGCTTTGGTGTAAAGTTGAAATGTATACTATTTGTATTATCTAAGCATTGTATGCACTGAGATAACAACTTTTTTGTGTTGATGAGTGGAGCCATGAGACAACTTTGAAACAGCTCAGAAGCATGTGGGAAGTTAACTTAATATGTCTCCATCTGGTTTGCACTCTGCACTTTGTTGGAAAATTGAAATGTATACCACCTTAATGTCAGAACATAGTATGAACTGAGAAAGTAACTTTTTTGTCTTGATGAACAGAGGCATGAAACAACTTTCAAACTACTCATAGCAATGTGGGAAGTTAAGCAAATGTGTTTCCATTAAGTTTGCAGTCAGAACTTTTGAGTACAATTGAAATGTATACTACTTTTATGTCAAAGCATTCTATTCACTGAGAAATCAACTTTTTTGTCTTTATGTGCACAGGTATGAAATAAATTTCAGACATCTCAGAATCATGTGGGAAGTTAACCTAAGGTGTTTCCATTAGGTTTGCAGTAAGTGCTTTGGTGTAAAATTGAAATGTATACTATTTGTATTATGTAAGCATTGTATGCACTGAGATAACAACTTTTTTGTGTTGATGAGTGGAGCCATGAGACAACTTTCAAACAGCTCAGAAAGATGTGGGAAGTTAACTTAAAATGTATCCATCTGGTTTGCACTCTGCACTTTGTTGGAAAATTGAAATGTATACCACCTTAATGTCAGAACATAGTATGCACTGAGAAAGTAACTTTTTTGTCTTGATGAACAGAGGCATGAAACAACTTTCAAACTGCTCATACCTATGTGGGAAGTTAAGCAAAGGTGTTTCCATTAGGTTTGCAGTCAGAACTTTTGAGTACAATTGAAATGTATACTACTTTTATGTCAAAGCATTCTATTCACTGAGAAATCAACTTTTTTGTCTTTATGTGCACAGGTATGAAACAACTTTCAGACATCTCAGAATCATGTGGGAAGTTAACCTAAGGTGTTTCCATTAGCTTTGCAGTAAGTGCTTTGGTGTAAAATTGAAATGTACAGTATTTGTATTTTCAAAGCTTTGTATGCTCTGAGAAAACAACTTTTTTGTGTTGATGTGTGGAGCCATGAAACAACTTTCAAAATACTCATAATCATTTGGGAAGTTACCCTAAGGTGTTTCCATTAGTTTTCCAGCATGTACTTTGAGGCAAAATTGAAATCTATACTATTTGTATTATCTAACCATTTTATGCCCTGAGTTAACAACTTTTTTGTCTTGATTTGTAGATCCATGAGACAACTTTGAAACAGCTCAGAAACATGTGGGAAGTTAACTTAATATGTATCCATCTGGTTTGCAGTCTGCACTTTGTTGGAAAATTGAAATGTATACCACCTTAATGTCAGAACATAGTATGCACTGAGAAAGTAACTTTTTTGTCTTGATGAACAGAGGCATGAGACAACTTTCAAACTACTCATAGCTATGTGGGAAGTTAAGCAAATGTGTTTCCATTAAGTTTGCAGTCAGAACTTTTGAGTACAATTGAAATGTATACAACTTGTATGTCAAAGCATTCTATTCACTGAGAAATCAACTTTTTTGTCTTTATGTGCACAGGTATGAAACAACTTTCAGACATCTCAGAATCACGTGGGAAGTTAACCTAAGGTGTTTCCATTAGGTTTGCAGTAAGTGCTTTGGTGTAAAGTTGAAATGTATACTATTTGTATTATCTAAGCATTGTATGCACTGAGATAACAACTTTTTTGTGTTGATGAGTGGAGCCATGAGACAACTTTCAAACAGCTCAGAAACATGTGGGAAGTTAACTTAAAATGTATCCCTCTGGTTTGCAATCTGCACTTTGGTGGAAAACTGAAATGTATACAACTTAAAGTCAGAACATAGTATGCACTGAGAAAGTAACTTTTTTGTCTTGATGAACAGAGGCATGAAACAACTTTCAAGCTACTCATACCTATGTGGGAAGTTAAGCAAAGGTGTTTCCATTAGGTTTGCAGTCAGAACTTTTGAGTACAATTGAAATGTATACTACTTTTATGTCAAAGCATTCTATTCACTGAGAAATCAACTTTTTTGTCTTTATGTGCACAGGTATGAAACAACTTTCAGACATCTCAGAATCACTTGGGAAGTTAACCTAAGGTGTTTCCATTAGGTTTGCAGTAAGTGCTTTGGTGTAAAGTTGAAATGTATACTATTTGTATTATCTAAGCATTGTATGCACTGAGATAACAACTTTTTTGTGTTGATGAGTGGAGCCATGAGACAACTTTCAAACAGCTCAGAAAGATGTGAGAAGTTAACTTAAAATGTAACTCTCTAATTTGTAATCTGCACTTTGGTGGAAAACTGAAATGTATACAACTTAATGTCAGAACATAGTATGCACTGAGAAAGTAACTTTTTTGTCTTGATGAACAGAGGCATGAAACAACTTTCAAACTACTCATACCTATGTGGGAAGTTAAGCAAAGGTGTTTCCATTAGGTTTGCAGTCAGAACTTTGGAGTACAATTCAAATGTATACTACTTTTATGTCAAAGCATTCTATTCACTGAGAAATCAACTTTTTTGTCTTTATGTGCACAGGTATGAAACAAATTTCAGACATCTCAGAATCATGTGGGAAGTTAACCTAAGGTGTTTCCATTAGCTTTGCAGTAAGTGCTTTGGTGTAAAATTGAAATGTACAGTGTTTGTATTTTCAAAGCTTTGTATGCACTGAGATAACAACTTTTTTGTGCTGATGTGTGGAGCCATGAAACAACTTTCAAAATACTCATAATCATTTGGGAAGTTACCCTAAGGTGTTTCCATTAGTTTTCCAGCATGTAATTTGATGCAAAATTGAAATCTATACTATTTGTATTATCTAACCATTTTATGCCCTGAGTTAACAACTTTTTTGTCTTGATTTGTAGATCCATGAGACAACTTTGAAACAGCTCAGAAACATGTGGGAAGTTAACTTAATATGTATCCATCTGGTTTGAAGTCTGCACTTTGTTGGAAAATTGAAATGTATACCACCTTAATGTCAGAACATAGTATGCACTGAGAAAGTAACTTTTTTGTCTTGATGAACAGAGGCATGAAACAACTTACAAACTACTCATACCTATGTGGGAAGTTAAGCAAAGGTGTTTCCATTAGGTTTGCAGTCAGAACTTTTGAGTACAATTGAAATGTATACTACTTTTATGTCAAAGCATTCTATTCACTGAGAAATCAACTTTTTTGTCTTTATGTGCACAGGTATGAAACAACTTTCAGACATCTCAGAATCACGTGGGAAGTTAACCTAAGGTGTTTCCATTAGGTTTGCAGTAAGTGCTTTGGTGTAAAGTTGAAATGTATACTATTTGTATTATCTAAGCATTGTATGCACTGAGATAACAACTTTTTTGTGTTGATGAGTGGAGCCATGAGACAACTTTCAAACAGCTCAGAAAGATGTGGGAAGTTAACTTAAAATGTATCCCTCTAATTTGCAATCTGCACTTTGGTGGAAAACTGAAATGTATACAACTTAATGTCAGAACATAGTATGCACTGAGAAAGTAACTTTTTTGTCTTGATGAACAGAGGCATGAAACAACTTTCAAACTACTCATACCTATGTGGGAAGTTAAGCAAAGGTGTTTCCATTAGGTTTGCAGTCAGAACTTTTGAGTACAATTGAAATGTATACTACTTTTATGTCAAAGCATTCTATTCACTGAGAAATCAACTTTTTTGTCTTTATGTGCACAGGTATGAAACAACTTTCAGACATCTCAGAATCATGTGGGAAGTTAACCTAAGGTGTTTCCATTAGCTTTGCAGTAAGTGCTTTGGTGTAAAATTGAAATGTACAGTATTTGTATTTTCAAAGCTTTGTATGCTCTGAGAAAACAACTTTTTTGTGTTGATGTGTGGAGCCATGAAACAACTTTCAAAATACTCATAATCATTTGGGAAGTTACCCTAAGGTGTTTCCATTAGTTTTCCAGCATGTACTTTGAGGCAAAATTGAAATCTATACTATTTGTATTATCTAACCATTTTATGCCCTGAGTTAACAACTTTTTTGTCTTGATTTGTAGATCCATGAGACAACTTTGAAACAGCTCAGAAACATGTGGGAAGTTAACTTAATATGTATCCATCTGGTTTGCAGTCTGCACTTTGTTGGAAAATTGAAATGTATACCACCTTAATGTCAGAACATAGTATGCACTGAGAAAGTAACTTTTTTGTCTTGATGAACAGAGGCATGAAACAACTTTCAAACTACTCATAGCTATGTGGGAAGTTAAGCAAATGTGTTTCCATTAAGTTTGCAGTCAGAACTTTTGAGTACAATTGAAATGTATACAACTTGTATGTCAAAGCATTCTATTCACTGAGAAATCAACTTTTTTGTCTTTATGTGCACAGGTATGAAACAACTTTCAGACATCTCAGAATCACGTGGGAAGTTAACCTAAGGTGTTTCCATTAGGTTTGCAGTAAGTGCTTTGGTGTAAAGTTGAAATGTATACTATTTGTATTATCTAAGCATTGTATGCACTGAGATAACAACTTTTTTGTGTTGATGAGTGGAGCCATGAGACAACTTTCAAACAGCTCAGAAACATGTGGGAAGTTAACTTAAAATGTATCCCTCTGGTTTGCAATCTGCACTTTGGTGGAAAACTGAAATGTATACAACTTAATGTCAGAACATAGTATGCACTGAGAAAGTAACTTTTTTGTCTTGATGAACAGAGGCATGAAACAACTTTCAAACTACTCATACCTATGTAGGAAGTTAAGCAAAGGTGTTTCCATTAGGTTTGCAGTCAGAACTTTTGAGTACAATTGAAATGTATACTACTTTTATGTCAAAGCATTCTATTCACTGAGAAATCAACTTTTTTGTCTTTATGTGCACAGGTATGAAACAACTTTCAGACATCTCAGAATCACGTGGGAAGTTAACCTAAGGTGTTTCCATTAGGTTTGCAGTAAGTGCTTTGGTGTAAAGTTGAAATGTATACTATTTGTATTATGTAAGCATTGTATGCACTGAGATAACAACTTTTTTGTGTTGATGAGTGGAGCCATGAGACAACTTTCAAACAGCTCAGAAACATGTGGGAAGTTAACTTAAAATGTATCCCTCTGGTTTGCAATCTGCACTTTGGTGGAAAACGGAAATGTATACAACTTAATGTCAGAACATAGTATGCACTGAGAAAGTAACTTTTTGTCTTGATGAACAGAGGCATGAAACAACTTTCAAACTACTCATACCTATGTGGGAAGTTAAGCAAAGGTGTTTCCATTAGGTTTGCAGACAGAACTTTTGAGTACAATTGAAATGTATACTACTTTTATGTCAAAGCATTCTATTCACTGAGAAATCAACTTTTTTGTCTTTATGTGCACAGGTATGAAACAACTTTCAGACATCTCAGAATCATGTGGGAAGTTAACCTAAGGTGTTTCAATTAGGTTTCCAGTAAGTGCTTTGGTGTAAAGTTGAAATGTATACTATTTGTATTTTCAAAGCTTTGTATGCACTGAGATAACAACTTTTTTCTGCTGATGTGTGGAGCCATGAAACAACTTTCAAAATACTCATAATCATTTGGGAAGTTACCCTAAGGTGTTTCCATTAGTTTTCCAGCATGTAATTTGATGCAAAATTGAAATGTATACTATTTGTATTATCTAACCATTTTATGCCCTGAGTTAACAACTTTTTTGTCTTGATTTGTAGAGCCATGAGACAACTTTGAAACAGCTCAGAAACATGTGGGAAGTTAACCTAATATGTATCCATCTGGTTTGCACTCTGCACTTTGTTGGAAAATTGAAATGTATACCACCTTAATGTCAGAACATAGAATGCACTGAGAAAGTAACTTTTTTGTCTTGATGAACAGAGGCATGAAAAAACTTTCAAACTACTCATACCTATGTGGGAAGTTAAGCAAAGGTGTTTCCATTAGGATTGCAGTCAGAACTTTTGAGGACAATTGAAATGTATACTACTTTTATGTCAAAGCATTCTATTCACTGAGACATCAACTTTTTTGTCTTTATGTGCACAGGTATGAAACAACTTTCAGACATCTCAGAATCATGTGGGAAGTTAACCTAAGGTGTTTCCATTAGCTTTGCAGTAAGTGCTTTGGTGTAAAATTGAAATGTACAGTATTTGTATTTTCAAAGCTTTGTATGCACTGAGAAAACAACTTTTTTGTGTTGATGTGTGGAGCCATGAAACAACTTTCAAAATACTCATAATCATTTGGGAAGTTACCCTAAGGTGTTTCCATTAGTTTTCCAGCATGTACTTTGAGGCAAAATTGAAATCTATACTATTTGTATTATCTAACCATTTTATGCCCTGAGTTAACAACTTTTTTGTCTTGATTTGTAGGTCCATGAGACAACTTTGAAACAGCTCAGAAACATGTGGGAAGTTAACTTAATATGTATCCATCTGGTTTGCACTCTGCACTTTGTTGGAAAATTGAAATGTATACCACCTTAATGTCAGAACATAGTATGCACTGAGAAAGTAACTTTTTTCTCTTGATGAACAGAGGCATGAAACAACTTTCAAACTACTCATACCTATGTGGGAAGTTAAGCAAAGGTGTTTCCATTAGGTTTGCACTCAGAACTTTTGAGTACAATTGAAATGTATACTACTTTTATGTCAAAGCATTCTATTCACTGAGAAATCAACTTTTTTGTCTTTATGTGCACAGGTATGAAACAACTTTCAGACATCTCAGAATCATGTGGGAAGTTAACCTAAGGTGTTTCCATTAGCTTTGCAGTAAGTGCTTTGGTGTAAATTTGAAATGTACAGTATTTGTATTTTCAAAGCTTTGTATGCACTGAGAAAACAACTTTTTTGTGTTGATGTGTGGAGCCATGAAACAACTTTCAAATTACTCAGAATCATTTGGGAAGTTACCCTAAGGTGTTTCCATTAGTTTTCCAGCATGTACTTTGAGGCAAAATTGAAATCTATACTATTTGTATTATCTAACCATTTTATGCCCTGAGTTAACAACTTTTTTGTCTTGATTTGTAGATCCATGAGACAACTTTGAAACAGCTCAGAAACATGTGGGAAGATAACTTAATATGTATCCATCTGGTTTGCAGTCTGCACTTTGTTGGAAAATTGAATTGTATACCACCTTAATGTCAGAACATAGTATGCACTGAGAAAGTAACTTTTTTGTCTTGATGAACAGAGGCATGAAACAACTTTCAAACTACTCATAGCTATGTGGGAAGTTAAGCAAATGTGTTTCCATTAAGTTTGCAGTCAGAACTTTTGAGTACAATTGAAATGTATACTACTTTTATGTCAAAGCATTCTATTCACTGAGAAATCAACTTTTTTGTCTTTATGTGCACAGGTATGAAACAACTTTCAGACATCTCAGAATCACGTGGGAAGTGAACCTAAGGTGTTTCCATTAGGTTTGCAGTAAGTGCTTTGGTGTAAAGTTGAAATGTATTCTATTTGTATTATCTAAGCATTGTATGCACTGAGATAACAACTTTTTTGTGTTGATGAGTGGAGCCATGAGAGAACTTTCAAACAGCTCAGAAACATGTGGGAAGTTAACTTAAAATGTATCCCTCTGGTTTGCAATCTGCACTTTGGTGGAAAACTGAAATGTATACAACTTAATGTCAGAACATAGTATGCACTGAGAAAGTAACTTTTTTGTCTTGATGAACAGAGGCATGAAACAACTTTCAAACTACTCATACCTATGTAGGAAGTTAAGCAAAGGTGTTTCCATTAGGTTTGCAGTCAGAACTTTTGAGTACAATTGAAATGTATACAACTTGTATGTCAAAGCATTCTATTCACTGAGAAATCAACTTTTTTGTCTTTATGTGCACAGGTATGAAACAACTTTCAGACATCTCAGAATCACGTGGGAAGTTAACCTATGGTGTTTCCATTAGGTTTGCAGTAAGTGCTTTGGTGTAAAGTTGAAATGTATACTATTTGTATTATCTAAGCATTGTATGCACTGAGATAACAACTTTTTTGTGTTGATGAGTGGAGCCATGAGACAACTTTCAAACAGCTCAGAAACATGTGGGAAGTTAACTTAAAATGTATCCCTCTGGTTTGCAATCTGCACTTTGGTGGAAAACTGAAATGTATACAACTTAATGTCAGAACATAGTATGCACTGAGAAAGTAACTTTTTTGTCTTGATGAACAGAGGCATGAAACAACTTTCAAACTACTCATACCTATGTGGGAAGTTAAGCAAAGGTGTTTCCATTAGGTTTGCAGTCAGAACTTTTGAGTACAATTGAAATGTATACTACTTTTATGTCAAAGCATTCTATTCACTGAGAAATCAACTTTTTTGTCTTTATGTGCACAGGTATGAAAGAACTTTCAGACATCTCAGAATCATGTGGGAAGTTAACCTAAGGTGTTTCAATTAGGTTTCCAGTAAGTGCTTTGGTGTAAAGTTGAAATGTATACTATTTGTATTATCTAAGCATTGTATGCACTGAGATAACAACTTTTTTGTGTTGATGAGTGGAGCCATGAGACAACTTTCAAACAGCTCAGAAAGATGTGGGAAGTTAACTTAAAATGTATCCCTCTAATTTGCAATCTGCACTTTGGTGGAAAACTGAAATGTATACAACTTAATGTCAGAACATAGTATGCACTGAGAAAGTAACTTTTTTGTCTTGATGAACAGAGGCATGAAACAACTTTCCAACTACTCATACCTATGTGGGAAGTTAAGCAAAGGTGTTTCCATTAGGTTTGCAGTCAGGACTTTTGAGTACAATTGAAATGTATACTACTTTTATGTCAAAGCATTCTATTCACTGAGAAATCAACTTTTTTGTCTTTATGTGCACAGGTATGAAACAACTTTCAGACATCTCAGAATCATGTGGGAAGTTAACCTAAGGTGTTTCCATTAGCTTTGCAGTAAGTGCTTTGGTGTAAAATTGAAATGTATACTATTTGTATTATCTAAGCATTGTATGCACTGAGATAACAACTTTTTTGTGTTGTTGAGTGAAGCCATGAAATAACTTTCAAACAGCTCAGAAACATGTGGGAAGTTAACTTAAAATGTATCCCTGTGTTTTGCAATCTGCACTTTGGTGGAAAGTTGAAATGTATACAAATTAATGTCAGAACATAGTATGCACTGAGAAAGTAACTTTTTTGTCTTCATGAACAGAGGCATGAAACAACTTTCAAACTACTCATACCTATGTGGGAAGTTAAGCAAAGGTGTTTCCATTAGGTTTGCAGTCAGAAGTTTTGAGTACAATTGAAATGTATACTACTTTTATGTCAAAGCATTCTATTCACTGAGAAATCAACTTTTTTGTCTTTATGTGCACAGGTATGAAACAACTTTCAGACATCTCAGAATCATGTGGGAAGTTAACCTAAGGTGTTTCCATTAGGTTTGCAGTAAGTGCTTTGGTGTAAAATTGAAATGTATACTATTTGTATTATCTAAGCATTGTATGCACTGAGATAACAACTTTTTTGTGTTGATGAGTGGAGCCATGAGACAACTTTCAAACAGCTCAGAAACATGTGGGAAGTTAACTTAATATGTATCCATCTGGTTTGCACTCTGCACTTTGTTGGAAAATTGAAATGTATACCACCTTAATGTCAGAACATAGTCTGCACTGAGAAAGTAACTTTTTTGTCTTGATGAACAGAGGCATGAAACAACTTTGAAACTACTCATACCTATGTGGGAAGTTAAGCAAAGGTGTTTCCATTATGTTTGCAGTCAGAACTTTTGTGTACAATTGAAATGTATACTACTTTTATGTCAAAGCATTCTATTCACTGAGAAATCAACTTTTTTGTCTCTATGTGCACAGGTATGAAACAACTTTCAGACATCTCAGAATCATGTGGGAAGTTAACCTAAGGTGTCTCCATTTGGTTTGCAGTAAGTGCTTTGGTGTAAAATTAAAATGTATACTATTTGGATTGTCTAAGCATTGCAAGCACTGAGATAACAACTTTTTTGTCTTGATGCTCAGAGCCATAATACAACTTTCAAACAACTCAGAAACATGTGGGAATATAACCTAAGGTGTTTCCAGTAAGTTTGCAGTACGGACTTTGTTGTAAATTTGAAATGTATACTATTTGTATTATCTAAGCATTGTATGCACTGAGATAACAACTTTTTTGTGTTGATGAGTGAAGCCATGAAACAACTTTCAAACAGCTCAGAAACATGTGGGAAGTTAACTTAAAATGTATCCCTGTGTTTTGCAATCTGCACTTTGGTGGAAAGTTGAAATGTGTACAAATTAATGTCAGAACATAGTATGCACTGAGAAAGTAACTTTTTTGTCTTCATGAACAGAGGCATGAAACAACTTTCAAACTACTCATACCTATGTGGGAAGTTAAGCAAAGGTGTTTCATTTGGTTTGCAGTCAGAACTTTTGTGTACAATTGAAATGTATACTACTTTTATGTCAAAGCATTCTATTTACTGAGAAATCAACTTTTTTGTCTTTATGTGCACAGGTATGAAACAACTTTCAGACATCTCAGAATCATGTGGGAAGTTAACCTAAGGTGTTTCCATTAGCTTTGCAGTAAGTGCTTTGGTGAAAAGTTGAAATGCATACTATTTGTATTATCTAAGCATTGTATGCACTGAGATAACAACTTTTTTGTGTTGATGAGTGGAGCCATGAGACAACTTTCAAACAGCTCAGAAAGATGTGGGAAGTTAACTTAAAATGTATCCCTCTAATTTGCAATCTGCACTTTGGTGGAAAACTGAAATGTATACAACTTAATGTCAGAACATAGTATGCACTGAGAAAGTAACTTTTTTGTCTTGATGAACAGAGGCATGAAACAACTTTCAAACTACTCATAATCATTTGGGAAGTTAACCTAAGGTGTTTCCATTAGTTTTCCAGCATGTACTTTGAGGCAAAATTGAAATCCATACTATTTGTATTATCTAACCATTTTATGCCCTGAGTTAACAACTTTTTTGTCTTGATTTGTAGATCCATGAGACAACTTTGAAACAGCTCAGAAACATGTGGGAAGTTAACTTAATATGTATCCATCTGGTTTGCACTCTGCACTTTGTTGGAAAATTGAAATGTACACCACCTTAATGTCAGAATATAGTATGCACTGAGAAAGTAACTTTTTTGTCTTGATGAACAGAGGCATGAAACAACTTTCAAACTACTCATACCTATGTGGGAAGTTAAGCAAAGGTGTTTCCATTAGGTTTGCAGTCAGAACTTTTGTGTACAATTGAAATGTATACTACTTTTATGTCAAAGCCTTCTATTCACTGAGAAATCAACTTTTTTGCCTTTATGTGCACTGGTATGAAACAACTTTCAGACATCTCAGAATCATGTGGGAAGTTAACCTAAGGTGTCTCCATTTGGTTTGCAGTAAGTGCTTTGGTGTAAAATTAAAATGTATACTATTTGTATTGTCTAAGCATTGCAAGCACTGAGATAACAACTTTTTTGTCTTGATGCTCAGAGCCATAATACAACTTTCAAACAACTCAGAAACATGTGGGAATATAACCTAAGGTGTTTCCAGTCAGTTTGCAGTACGTACTTCGTTGTAAAATTGAAATGTATACTATTTGTATTATCTAAGCATTGTATGCACTGAGATAACAACTTTTTTGTGTTGATGTGTGGAGCCATGAAACAACTTTCAAAATACTCATAATCATTTGGGAAGTTAACCTAAGGTGTTTCCATTAGTTTTCCAGCATGTACATTGAGGCAAAATTGAAATCTATACTATTTGTATTATCTAACCATTTTATGCCCTGAGTTAACAACTTTTTTGTCTTGATTTGTAGATCCATGAGAGAACTTTGAAACAGCTCAGAAACATGTGGGAAGTTAACTTAATATGCATCCATCTGGTTTGCACTCTGCACTTTGTTGGAAAATTGAAATGTACACCACCTTAATGTCAGAATATAGTATGCACTGAGAAAGTAACTTTTTTGTCTTGATGAACAGAGGCATGAAACAACTTTCAAACTACTCATACCTATGTGGGAAGTTAAGCAAAGGTGTTTCCATTAGGTTTGCAGTCAGAACTTTTGAGTACAATTGAAATGTATACTACTTTTATGTCAAAGCATTCTATTCACTGAGAAATCAACTTTTTTGTCTTTATGTGCACAGGTATGAAACAACTTTCAGACATCTCAGAATCATGTGGGAAGTTAACCTAAGGTGTTTCCATTAGGTTTGCAGTAAGTGCTTTGGTGTAAAATTGAAATGTATACTATTTGTATTATCTAAGCATTGTATGCACTGAGATAACAACTTTTTTGTGTTGATGAGTGGAGCCATGAGACAACTTTCAAACAGCTCAGAAACATGTGGGAAGTTAACTTAATATGTATCCATCTGGTTTGCACTCTGCACTTTGTTGGAAAATTGAAATGTATACCACCTTAATGTCAGAACATAGTATGCACTGAGAAAGTAACTTTATTGTCTTGATGAACAGAGGCATGAAACAACTTTGAAACTACTCATACCTATGTGGGAAGTTAGGCAAAGGTGTTTCCATTAGGTTTGCAGTCAGAACTTTTGTGTACAATTGAAATGTATACTACTTTTATGTCAAAGCATTCTATTCACTGAGAAATCAATTTTTTTGTCTTTATGTGCACAGGTATGAAACAACTTTAAGACATCTGAGAATCATGTGGGAAGTTAACCTAAGGTGTTTCCATTAGGTTTGCAGTAAGAGCTTTGGTGTAAAATTGAAATGTATACTATTTGCATTATCTAAGCATTGTATGCACTGAGATAACAACTTTTTTGTGTTGATCAGTGGAGCCATGAAACAACTTTCAAACAGCTCAGAAACATGTGGGAAGTTAACTTAAAATGTATCCCTGTGTTTTGCAATCTGCACTTTGGTGGAAAATTGAAATGTATACAAATTAACGTCAGAACATAGTATGCACTGAGAAAGTAACTTTTTTGTCTTCATGAACAGAGGCATGAAACAACTTTCAAACTACTCATACCTATGTGGGAAGTTAAGCAAAGGTGTTTCATTTGGTTTGCAGTCAGAACTTTTGTGTACAATTGAAATGTATACTACTTTTATGTCAAAGCATTCTATTCACTGAGAAATCAACTTTTTTGTCTTTATGTGCACAGGTATGAAACAACTTTCAGACATCTCAGAATCATGTGGGAAGTTAACCTAAGGTGTTTCCATTAGCTTTGCAGTAAGTGCTTTGGTGTAAAATTGAAATGTACAGTATTTGTATTTTCAAAGCATTGTATGCACTGAGATAACAACTTTTTTGTGCTGATGTGTGGAGCCATGAAACAACTTTCAAAATACTCATAATCATTTGGGAAGTTACCCTAAGGTGTTTCCATTAGTTTTCCAGCATGTAATTTGATGCAAAATTGAAATGTATACTATTTGTATTATCTAACCATTTTATGCCCTGAGTTAACAACTTTTTTGTCTTGATTTGTAGATCCATGAGACAACTTTGAAACAGCTCAGAAACATGTGGGAAGTTAACTTATTATGTATCCATCTGGTTTGCACTCTGCACTTTGTTGGAAAATTGAAATGTATACCACCTTAATGTCAGAACATAGTATGCACTGAGAAAGTAACTTTTTTGTCTTGATGAACAGAGGCATGAAACAACTTTCAAACTACTCATACCTATGTGGGAAGTTACGCAAAGGTGTTTCCATTAGGTTTGCAGTCAGAACTTTTGAGTACAATTGAAATGTATACTACTTTTATGTCAAAGCATTCTATTCACTGAGAAATCAACTTTTTTGTCTTTATGTGCACAGGTATGAAAGAACTTTAAGACATCTCAGAATCATGTGGGAAGTTAACCTAAGGTGTTTCCATTAGGTTTGCAGTAAGTGCTTTGGTGTAAAATTGAAATGTATACTATTTGTATTATCTAAGCATTGTATGCACTGAGATAACAACTTTTTTGTGTTGTTGAGTGAAGCCATGAAATAACTTTCAAACAGCTCAGAAACATGTGGGAAGTTAACTTAAAATGTATCCCTGTGTTTTGCAATCTGCACTTTGGTGGAAAGTTGAAATGTATACAAATTAATGTCAGAACATAGTATGCACTGAGAAAGTAACTTTTTTGTCTTCATGAACAGAGGCATGAAACAACTTTCAAACTACTCATACCTATGTGGGAAGTTAAGCAAAGGTGTTTCCATTAGGTTTGCAGTCAGAAGTTTTGAGTACAATTGAAATGTATACTACTTTTATGTCAAAGCATTCTATTCACTGAGAAATCAACTTTTTTGTCTTTATGTGCACAGGTATGAAACAACTTTCAGACATCTCAGAATCATGTGGGAAGTTAACCTAAGGTGTTTCCATTAGCTTTGCAGTAAGTGCTTTGGTGTAAAATTGAAATGTATACTATTTGTATTATCTAAGCATTGTATGCACTGAGATAACAACTTTTTTGTGTTGATGAGTGGAGCCATGAGACAACTTTCAAACAGCTCAGAAACATGTGGGAAGTTAACTTAATATGTATCCATCTGGTTTGCACTCTGCACTTTGTTGGAAAATTGAAATGTATACCACCTTAATGTCAGAACATAGTATGCAAGAGAAAGTAACTTTTTTGTCTTGATGAGCAGAGGCATGAAACAACTTTGAAACTACTCATACCTATGTGGGAAGTTAAGCAAAGGTGTTTCCATTATGTTTGCAGTCAGAACTTTTGTGTACAATTGAAATGTATACTACTTTTATGTCAAAGCATTCTATTCACTGAGAAATCAACTTTTTTGTCTCTATGTGCACAGGTATGAAACAACTTTCAGACATCTCAGAATCATGTGGGAAGTTAACCTAAGGTGTCTCCATTTGGATTGCAGTAAGTGCTTTGGTGTAAAATTAAAATGTATACTATTTGGATTGTCTAAGCATTGCAAGCACTGAGATAACAACTTTTTTGTCTTGATGCTCAGAGCCATAATACAACTTTCAAACAACTCAGAAACATGTGGGAATATAACCTAAGGAGTTTCCAGTAAGTTTGCAGTACGGACTTTGTTGTAAATTTGAAATGTATACTATTTGTATTATCTAAGCATTGTATGCACTGAGATAACAACTTTTTTGTGTTGATGAGTGAAGCCATGAAACAACTTTCAAACAGCTCAGAAACATGTGGGAAGTTAACTTAAAATGTATCCCTGTGTTTTGCAATCTGCACCTTGGTGGAAAGTTGAAATGTATACAAATTAATGTCAGAACATAGTATGCACTGAGAAAGTAACTTTTTTGTCTTCATGAACAGAGGCATGAAACAACTTTCAAACTACTCATACCTATGTGGGAAGTTAAGCAAAGGTGTTTCATTTGGTTTGCAGTCAGAACTTTTGTGTACAATTGAAATATATACTACTTTTATGTCAAAGCATTCTATTTACTGAGAAATCAACTTTTTTGTCTTTATGTGCACAGGTATGAAACAACTTTCAGACATCTCAGAATCATGTGGGAAGTTAACCTAAGGTGTTTCCATTAGCTTTGCAGTAAGTGCTTTGGTGTAAAATTGAAATGTATACTATTTGTATTATCTAAGCATTGTATGCACTGAGATAACAACTTTTTTGTGTTGATGAGTGGAGCCATGAGACAACTTTCAAACAGCTCAGAAACATGTGGGAAGTTAACTTCATATGTATCCATCTGGTTTGCACTCTGCACTTTGTTGGAAAATTGAAATGTATACCACCTTAATGTCAGAACATAGTATGCACTGAGAAAGTAACTTTTTTGTCTTGATGAACAGAGGCATGAAACAACTTTGAAACTACTCATACCTATGTGGGAAGTTAAGCAAAGGTGTTTCCATTAGGTTTGCAGTCAGAACTTTTGTGTACAATTGAAATGTATACTACTTTTATGTCAAAGCATTCTATTCACTGAGAAATCAACTTTTTTGTCTGTATGTGCACAGGTATGAAACAACTTTCAGACATCTCAGAATCATGTGGGAAGTTAACCTAAGGTGTCTCCATTTGGTTTGCAGTAAGTGCTTTGGTGCAAAATTAAATTGTATACTATTTGTATTGTCTAAGCATTGCAAGCACTGAGATAACAACTTTTTTGTCTTGATGCTCAGAGCCATAATACAACTTTCAAACAACTCACAAACATGTGGGAATATAACCTAAGGTGTTTCCAGTAAGTTTGCAGTGCGTACTTTGTTGTAAAATTGAAATGTATAGTATTTGTATTATCTAAGCACTGTATGCACTGAGATAACAACTTTTTTGTGTTGATGAGTGTAGCCATGAGACAACTTTCAAACAGCTCAGAAACTTGTGGGAAGTTAACTTAATATGTATCCATCTGGTTTGCAGTCTGCACTTTGTTGGAAAATTGAAATGTATACCACCTTAATGTCAGAACATAGAATGCACTGAGAAAGTAACTTTTTTGTCTTGATGAACAGAGGCATGAAACAACTTTCAAACTACTCATACCTATGTGGGAAGTTAAGCAAAGGTGTTTCCATTAGGTTTGCAGTCAGAACTTTTGAGTACAATTGAAATGTATACTACTTTTATGTCAAAGCATTCTATTCACTGAGAAATCAACTTTTTTGTCTTTATGTGCACAGGTATGAAACAACTTTCAGACATCTCAGAATCATGTGGGAAGTTAACTTAAGGTGTTTCCATTCGGTTTGCAGTAAGTGCTTTGGTGTAAAATTGAAATGTACAGTATTTGTATTTTCAAAGCTTTGTATGCACTGAGAAAACAACTTTTTTGTGTTGATGTGTGGAGCCATGAAACAACTTTCAAAATACTCATAATCATTTGGGAAGTTACCCTAAGGTGTTTCCAATAGTTCTCCAGCATGTACTTCGAGGCAAAATTGAAATCTAAACTATTTGTATTATCTAACCATTTTATGCCCTGAGTTAACAACTTTTTTGTCTTGATTTGTAGATCCATGAGACAACTTTGAAACAGCTCAGAAACATGTGGGAAGTTAACTTAATATGTATCCATCTGGTTTGCACTCTGCACTTTGTTGGAAAATTGAAATGTATACCACCTTAATGTCAGAACATAGCATGCACTGAGAAAGTAACTTTTTTGTCTTGATGAACAGAGGCATGAAAAAACTTTCAAACTACTCATAGCTATGTGGGAAGTTAAGCAAATGTGTTTCCATTAAGTTTGCAGTCAGAACTTTTGAGTACAATTGAAATGTATACTACTTTTATGTCAAAGCATTCTGTTCACTGAGAAATCAACTTTTTTGTCTTTATGTGCACAGGTATGAAACAACTTTCAGACATCTCAGAATCATGTGGGAAGTTAACGTAAGGTGTTTCAATTAGGTTTGCAGTAAGTGCTTTGGTGTAAAGTTGAAATGTATACTATTTGTATTATCTAAGCATTGTATGCACTGAGATAACAACTTTTTTGTGTTGATGAGTGGAGCCATGAGACAACTTTCAAACAGCTCAGAAAGATGTGGGAAGTTAACATAAAATGTATCCCTCTAATTTGCAATCTGCACTTTGGTGGAAAACTGAAATGTATACAACTTAATGTCAGAACATAGTATGCACTGAGAAAGTAACTTTTTTGTCTTGATGAACAGAGGCATGAAACAACTTTCAAACTACTCATACCTATGTGGGAAGTTAAGCAAAGGTGTTTCCACTAGGTTTGCAGTCAGAACTTTTGAGTACAATTGAAATGTATACTACTTTTATGTCAAAGCATTCTATTCACTGAGAAATCAACTTTTTTGTCTTTATGTGCACAGGTATGAAACAACTTTCAGACATCTCAGAATCATGTGGGAAGTTAACCTAAGGTGTTTCCATTAGTTTTGCAGTAAGTGCTTTGGTGTAAAATTGAAATGTACAGTATTTGTATTTTCAAAGCTTTGTATGCACTGAGAAAACAACTTTTTTGTGTTGATGTGTGGAGCCATGAAACAACTTTCAAAATACTCAGAATCATTTGGGAAGTTACCCTAAGGTGTTTCCATTAGTTTTCCAGCATGTACTTTGAGGCAAAATTGAAATCTATACTATTTGTATTATCTAACCATTTTATGCCCTGAGTTAACAACTTTTTTGTCTTGATTTGTAGATCCATGAGACAACTTTGAAACAGCTCAGAAACATGTGGGAAGTTAACTTAATATGTATCCATCTGGTTTGCAGTCTGCACTTTGTTGGAAAATTGAAATGTATACCAACTTAATGTCAGAACATAGTAAGCACTGAGAAAGTAACTTTTTTGTCTTGATGAACAGAGACATGAAACAACTTTCAAACTACTCATAGCTATGTGGGAAGTTAAGCAAATGTGTTTCCATTAAGTTTGCAGTCAGAACTTTTGAGTACAATTGAAATGTATACTACTTTTATGTCAAATCATTCTATTCACTGAGAAATCAACTTTTTTGTCTTTATGTGCACAGGTATGAAACAACTTTCAGACATCTCAGAATCATGTGGGAAGTTAACCTAAGGTGTTTCCATTAGCTTTGCAGTAAGTGCTTTGGTGTAAAATTGAAATGTACAGTATTTGTATTTTCAAAGCTTTGTATGCTCTGAGAAAACAACTTTTTTGTGTTCATGTGTGGAGCCATGAAACAACTTTCAAAATACTCATAATCATTTGGGAAGTTACCCTAAGGTGTTTCCATTAGTTTTCCAGCATGTACTTTGAGGCAAAATTGAAATCTATACTATTTGTATTATCTAACCATTTTATGCCCTGAGTTAACAACTTTTTTGTCTTGATTTGTAGATCCATGAGACAACTTTGAAACAGCTCAGAAACATGTAGGAAGTTAACTTAATATGTATCCATCTGGTTTGCAGTCTGCACTTTGTTGGAAAATTGAAATGTATACCACCTTAATGTCAGAACATAGTATGCACTGAGAAAGTAACTTTTTTGTCTTGATGAACAGAGGCATGAGACAACTTTCAAACTACTCATAGCTATGTGGGAAGTTAAGCAAATGTGTTTCCATTCAGTTTGCAGTCAGAACTTTTGAGTACAATTGAAATGTATACTACTTGTATGTCAAAGCATTCTATTCACTGAGAAATCAACTTTTTTGTCTTTATGTGCACAGGTATGAAACAACATTCAGACATCTCAGAATCACGTGGGAAGTTAACCTAAGGTGTTTCCATTAGGTTTGCAGTAAGTGCTTTGGTGTAAAGTTGAAATGTATACTATTTGTATTATCTAAGCATTGTATGCACTGAGATAACAACTTTTTTGTGTTGATGAGTGGAGCCATGAGACAACTTTCAAACAGCTCAGAAACATGTGGGAAGTTAACTTAAAATGTATCCCTCTGGTTTGCAATCTGCACTTTGGTGGAAAACTGAAATGTATACAACTTAATTTCAGAACATAGTATGCACTGAGAAAGTAACTTTTTTGTCTTGATGAACAGAGGCATGAAACAACTTTCAAACTACTCATACCTATGTGGGAAGTTAAGCAAAGGTGTTTCCTTTAGGTTTGCAGTCAGAACTTCTGAGTACAATTGAAATGTATACTACTTTTATGTCAAAGGATTCTATTCACTGAGAAATCAACTTTTTTGTCTTTATGTGCACAGGTATGAAACAACTTTCAGACATCTCAGAATCATGTGGGAAGTTAACCTAAGGTGTTTCAATTAGGTTTCCAGTAAGTGCTTTGGTGTAAAGTTGAAATGTATACTATTTGTATTATCTAAGCATTGTATGCACTGAGATAACAACTTTTTTGTGTTGATGAGTGGAGCCATGAGACAACTTTCAAACAGCTCAGAAACATGTGGGAAGTTAACTTAAAATGTATCCCTCTGGTTTGCAATCTGCACTTTGGTGGAAAACTGAAATGTATACAACTTAATATCAGAACATAGTATACACTGAGAAAGTGACTTTTTTGTCTTGATGAACAGAGGCATGAAACAACTTTCAAACTACTCATACCTATGTGGGAAGTTAAGCAAAGGTGTTTCCATTAGGTTTGCAGTCAGAACTTTTGAGTACAATTGAAATGTATACTACTTTTATGTCAAAGCATTCTATTCACTGAGAAATCAACTTTTTTGTCTTTATGTGCACAGGTATGAAACAACTTTCAGACATCTCAGAATCATGTGGGAAGTTAACCTAAGGTGTTTCCATTAGCTTTGCAGCAAGTGCTTTGGTGTAAAATTGAAATGTACAGTATTTGTATTTTCAAAGCTTTGTATGCACTGAGATAACAACTTTTTTGTGCTGATGTGTGGAGCCATGAAACAACTTTCAAAATACTCATAATCATTTGGGAAGTTACCCTAAGGTGTTTCCATTAGTTTTCCAGCATGTAATTTGATGCAAAATTGAAATCTATACTATTTGTATTATCTAACCATTTTATGCCCTGAGTTAACAACTTTTTTGTCTTGATTTGTAGATCCATGAGACAACTTTGAAATAGCTCAGAAACATGTGGAAAGTTAACTTAATATGTATCCATCTGGTTTGCAGTCTGCACTTTGTTGGAAAATTGAAATGTATACCACCTTAATGTGAGAACATAGTATGCACTGAGAAAGTAACTTTTTTGTCTTGATGAACAGAGGCATGAAACAACTTTCAAACTACTCATAGCTATGTGGGAAGTTAAGCAAATGTGTTTCCATTAAGTTTGCAGTCAGAACTTTTGAGTACAATTGAAATGTATATTACTTTTATGTCAAAGCATTCTATTCACTGAGAAATCAACTTTTTTGTCTTTATGTGCACAGGTATGAAACAACTTTCAGACATCTCAGAATCACGTGGGAAGTTAACCTAAGGTGTTTCCATTAGGTTTGCAGTAAGTGCTTTGGTGTAAAGTTGAAATGTATACTATTTGTATTATCTAAGCATTGTATGCACTGAGATAACAACTTTTTTGTGTTGATGAGTGGAGCCATGAGACAACTTTGAAACAGCTCAGAAGCATGTGGGAAGTTAACTTAATATGTCTCCATCTGGTTTGCACTCTGCACTTTGTTGGAAAATTGAAATGTATACCACCTTAATGTCAGAACATAGTATGAACTGAGAAAGTAACTTTTTTGTCTTGATGAACAGAGGCATGAAACAACTTTCAAACTACTCATAGCAATGTGGGAAGTTAAGCAAATGTGTTTCCATTAAGTTTGCAGTCAGAACTTTTGAGTACAATTGAAATGTATACTACTTTTATGTCAAAGCATTCTATTCACTGAGAAATCAACTTTTTTGTCTTTATGTGCACAGGTATGAAACAACTTTCAGACATCTCAGAATCATGTGGGAAGTTAACGTAAGGTGTTTCAATTAGGTTTGCAGTAAGTGCTTTGGTGTAAAGTTGAAATGTATACTATTTGTATTATCTAAGCATTGTATGCACTGAGATAACAACTTTTTTGTGTTGATGAGTGGAGCCATGAGACAACTTTCAAACAGCTCAGAAAGATGTGGGAAGTTAACATAAAATGTATCCCTCTAATTTGCAATCTGCACTTTGGTGGAAAACTGAAATGTATACAACTTAATGTCAGAACATAGTATGCACTGAGAAAGTAACTTTTTTGTCTTGATGAACAGAGGCATGAAACAACTTTCAAACTACTCATACCTATGTGGGAAGTTAAGCAAAGGTGTTTCCACTAGGTTTGCAGTCAGAACTTTTGAGTACAATTGAAATGTATACTACTTTTATGTCAAAGCATTCTATTCACTGAGAAATCAACTTTTTTGTCTTTATGTGCACAGGTATGAAACAACTTTCAGACATCTCAGAATCATGTGGGAAGTTAACCTAAGGTGTTTCCATTAGTTTTGCAGTAAGTGCTTTGGTGTAAAATTGAAATGTACAGTATTTGTATTTTCAAAGCTTTGTATGCACTGAGAAAACAACTTTTTTGTGTTGATGTGTGGAGCCATGAAACAACTTTCAAAATACTCAGAATCATTTGGGAAGTTACCCTAAGGTGTTTCCATTAGTTTTCCAGCATGTACTTTGAGGCAAAATTGAAATCTATACTATTTGTATTATCTAACCATTTTATGCCCTGAGTTAACAACTTTTTTGTCTTGATTTGTAGATCCATGAGACAACTTTGAAACAGCTCAGAAACATGTGGGAAGTTAACTTAATATGTATCCATCTGGTTTGCAGTCTGCACTTTGTTGGAAAATTGAAATGTATACCAACTTAATGTCAGAACATAGTAAGCACTGAGAAAGTAACTTTTTTGTCTTGATGAACAGAGACATGAAACAACTTTCAAACTACTCATAGCTATGTGGGAAGTTAAGCAAATGTGTTTCCATTAAGTTTGCAGTCAGAACTTTTGAGTACAATTGAAATGTATACTACTTTTATGTCAAATCATTCTATTCACTGAGAAATCAACTTTTTTGTCTTTATGTGCACAGGTATGAAACAACTTTCAGACATCTCAGAATCATGTGGGAAGTTAACCTAAGGTGTTTCCATTAGCTTTGCAGTAAGTGCTTTGGTGTAAAATTGAAATGTACAGTATTTGTATTTTCAAAGCTTTGTATGCTCTGAGAAAACAACTTTTTTGTGTTGATGTGTGGAGCCATGAAACAACTTTCAAAATACTCATAATCATTTGGGAAGTTACCCTAAGGTGTTTCCATTAGTTTTCCAGCATGTACTTTGAGGCAAAATTGAAATCTATACTATTTGTATTATCTAACCATTTTATGCCCTGAGTTAACAACTTTTTTGTCTTGATTTGTAGATCCATGAGACAACTTTGAAACAGCTCAGAAACATGTAGGAAGTTAACTTAATATGTATCCATCTGGTTTGCAGTCTGCACTTTGTTGGAAAATTGAAATGTATACCACCTTAATGTCAGAACATAGTATGCACTGAGAAAGTAACTTTTTTGTCTTGATGAACAGAGGCATGAGACAACTTTCAAACTACTCATAGCTATGTGGGAAGTTAAGCAAATGTGTTTCCATTCAGTTTGCAGTCAGAACTTTTGAGTACAATTGAAATGTATACTACTTGTATGTCAAAGCATTCTATTCACTGAGAAATCAACTTTTTTGTCTTTATGTGCACAGGTATGAAACAACATTCAGACATCTCAGAATCACGTGGGAAGTTAACCTAAGGTGTTTCCATTAGGTTTGCAGTAAGTGCTTTGGTGTAAAGTTGAAATGTATACTATTTGTATTATCTAAGCATTGTATGCACTGAGATAACAACTTTTTTGTGTTGATGAGTGGAGCCATGAGACAACTTTCAAACAGCTCAGAAACATGTGGGAAGTTAACTTAAAATGTATCCCTCTGGTTTGCAATCTGCACTTTGGTGGAAAACTGAAATGTATACAACTTAATATCAGAACATAGTATACACTGAGAAAGTGACTTTTTTGTCTTGATGAACAGAGGCATGAAACAACTTTCAAACTACTCATACCTATGTGGGAAGTTAAGCAAAGGTGTTTCCATTAGGTTTGCAGTCAGAACTTTTGAGTACAATTGAAATGTATACTACTTTTATGTCAAAGCATTCTATTCACTGAGAAATCAACTTTTTTGTCTTTATGTGCACAGGTATGAAACAACTTTCAGACATCTCAGAATCATGTGGGAAGTTAACCTAAGGTGTTTCCATTAGCTTTGCAGCAAGTGCTTTGGTGTAAAATTGAAATGTACAGTATTTGTATTTTCAAAGCTTTGTATGCACTGAGATAACAACTTTTTTGTGCTGATGTGTGGAGCCATGAAACAACTTTCAAAATACTCATAATCATTTGGGAAGTTACCCTAAGGTGTTTCCATTAGTTTTCCAGCATGTAATTTGATGCAAAATTGAAATCTATACTATTTGTATTATCTAACCATTTTATGCCCTGAGTTAACAACTTTTTTGTCTTGATTTGTAGATCCATGAGACAACTTTGAAATAGCTCAGAAACATGTGGAAAGTTAACTTAATATGTATCCATCTGGTTTGCAGTCTGCACTTTGTTGGAAAATTGAAATGTATACCACCTTAATGTGAGAACATAGTATGCACTGAGAAAGTAACTTTTTTGTCTTGATGAACAGAGGCATGAAACAACTTTCAAACTACTCATAGCTATGTGGGAAGTTAAGCAAATGTGTTTCCATTAAGTTTGCAGTCAGAACTTTTGAGTACAATTGAAATGTATATTACTTTTATGTCAAAGCATTCTATTCACTGAGAAATCAACTTTTTTGTCTTTATGTGCACAGGTATGAAACAACTTTCAGACATCTCAGAATCACGTGGGAAGTTAACCTAAGGTGTTTCCATTAGGTTTGCAGTAAGTGCTTTGGTGTAAAGTTGAAATGTATACTATTTGTATTATCTAAGCATTGTATGCACTGAGATAACAACTTTTTTGTGTTGATGAGTGGAGCCATGAGACAACTTTGAAACAGCTCAGAAGCATGTGGGAAGTTAACTTAATATGTCTCCATCTGGTTTGCACTCTGCACTTTGTTGGAAAATTGAAATGTATACCACCTTAATGTCAGAACATAGTATGCACTGAGAAAGTAACTTTTTTGTCTTGATGAACAGAGGCATGAAACAACTTTCAAACTGCTCATACCTATGTGGGAAGTTAAGCAAAGGTGTTTCCATTAGGTTTGCAGTCAGAACTTTTGAGTACAATTGAAATGTATACTACTTTTATGTCAAAGCATTCTATTCACTGAGAAATCAACTTTTTTGTCTTTATGTGCACAGGTATGAAACAACTTTCAGACATCTCAGAATCATGTGGGAAGTTAACCTAAGGTGTTTCCATTAGCTTTGCAGTAAGTGCTTTGGTGTAAAATTGAAATGTACAGTATTTGTATTTTCAAAGCTTTGTATGCTCTGAGAAAACAACTTTTTTGTGTTGATGTGTGGAGCCATGAAACAACTTTCAAAATACTCATAATCATTTGGGAAGTTACCCTAAGGTGTTTCCATTAGTTTTCCAGCATGTACTTTGAGGCAAAATTGAAATCTATACTATTTGTATTATCTAACCATTTTATGCCCTGAGTTAACAACTTTTTTGTCTTGATTTGTAGATCCATGAGACAACTTTGAAACAGCTCAGAAACATGTGGGAAGTTAACTTAATATGTATCCATCTGGTTTGCAGTCTGCACTTTGTTGGAAAATTGAAATGTATACCACCTTAATGTCAGAACATAGTATGCACTGAGAAAGTAACTTTTTTGTCTTGATGAACAGAGGCATGAGACAACTTTCAAACTACTCATAGCTATGTGGGAAGTTAAGCAAATGTGTTTCCATTAAGTTTGCAGTCAGAACTTTTGAGTACAATTGAAATGTATACAACTTGTATGTCAAAGCATTCTATTCACTGAGAAATCAACTTTTTTGTCTTTATGTGCACAGGTATGAAACAACTTTCAGACATCTCAGAATCACGTGGGAAGTTAACCTAAGGTGTTTCCATTAGGTTTGCAGTAAGTGCTTTGGTGTAAAGTTGAAATGTATACTATTTGTATTATCTAAGCATTGTATGCACTGAGATAACAACTTTTTTGTGTTGATGAGTGGAGCCATGAGACAACTTTCAAACAGCTCAGAAACATGTGGGAAGTTAACTTAAAATGTATCCCTCTGGTTTGCAATCTGCACTTTGGTGGAAAACTGAAATGTATACAACTTAAAGTCAGAACATAGTATGCACTGAGAAAGTAACTTTTTTGTCTTGATGAACAGAGGCATGAAACAACTTTCAAGCTACTCATACCTATGTGGGAAGTTAAGCAAAGGTGTTTCCATTAGGTTTGCAGTCAGAACTTTTGAGTACAATTGAAATGTATACTACTTTTATGTCAAAGCATTCTATTCACTGAGAAATCAACTTTTTTGTCTTTATGTGCACAGGTATGAAACAACTTTCAGACATCTCAGAATCACTTGGGAAGTTAACCTAAGGTGTTTCCATTAGGTTTGCAGTAAGTGCTTTGGTGTAAAGTTGAAATGTATACTATTTGTATTATCTAAGCATTGTATGCACTGAGATAACAACTTTTTTGTGTTGATGAGTGGAGCCATGAGACAACTTTCAAACAGCTCAGAAAGATGTGAGAAGTTAACTTAAAATGTAACTCTCTAATTTGTAATCTGCACTTTGGTGGAAAACTGAAATGTATACAACTTAATGTCAGAACATAGTATGCACTGAGAAAGTAACTTTTTTGTCTTGATGAACAGAGGCATGAAACAACTTTCAAACTACTCATACCTATGTGGGAAGTTAAGCAAAGGTGTTTCCATTAGGTTTGCAGTCAGAACTTTGGAGTACAATTCAAATGTATACTACTTTTATGTCAAAGCATTCTATTCACTGAGAAATCAACTTTTTTGTCTTTATGTGCACAGGTATGAAACAAATTTCAGACATCTCAGAATCATGTGGGAAGTTAACCTAAGGTGTTTCCATTAGCTTTGCAGTAAGTGCTTTGGTGTAAAATTGAAATGTACAGTGTTTGTATTTTCAAAGCTTTGTATGCACTGAGATAACAACTTTTTTGTGCTGATGTGTGGAGCCATGAAACAACTTTCAAAATACTCATAATCATTTGGGAAGTTAACCTAAGGTGTTTCCATTAGTTTTCCAGCATGTAATTTGATGCAAAATTGAAATCTATACTATTTGTATTATCTAACCATTTTATGCCCTGAGTTAACAACTTTTTTGTCTTGATTTGTAGATCCATGAGACAACTTTGAAACAGCTCAGAAACATGTGGGAAGTTAACTTAATATGTATCCATCTGGTTTGCAGTCTGCACTTTGTTGGAAAATTGAAATGTATACCACCTTAATGTCAGAACATAGTATGCACTGAGAAAGTAACTTTTTTGTCTTGATGAACAGAGGCATGAAACAACTTTCAAACTACTCATACCTATGTGGGAAGTTAAGAAAATGTGTTTCCATTAAGTTTGCAGTCAGAACTTTTGAGTACAATTGAAATGTATTCTACTTTTATGTCAAAGCATTCTATTCACTGAGAAATCAACTTTTTTGTCTTTATGTGCACAGGTATGAAACAACTTTCAGACTCTCAGAATCACGTGGGAAGTTAACCTAAGGTGTTTCCATTAGGTTTGCAGTAAGTGCTTTGGTGTAAAGTTGAAATGTATACTATTTGTATTATCTAAGCATTGTATGCACTGAGATAACAACTTTTTTGTGTTGATGAGTGGAGCCATGAGACAACTTTCAAACAGCTCAGAAACATGTGGGAAGTTAACTTAAAATGTATCCCTCTGGTTTGCAATCTGCACTTTGGTGGAAAACTGAAATGTATACAACTTAATGTCAGAACATAGTATGCACTGAGAAAGTAACTTTTTTGTCTTGATGAACAGAGGCATGAAACAACTTACAAACTACTCATACCTATGTGGGAAGTTAAGCAAAGGTGTTTCCATTAGGTTTGCAGTCAGAACTTTTGAGTACAATTGAAATGTATACTACTTTTATGTCAAAGCATTCTATTCACTGAGAAATCAACTTTTTTGTCTTTATGTGCACAGGTATGAAACAACTTTCAGACATCTCAGAATCACGTGGGAAGTTAACCTAAGGTGTTTCCATTAGGTTTGCAGTAAGTGCTTTGGTGTAAAGTTGAAATGTATACTATTTGTATTATCTAAGCATTGTATGCACTGAGATAACAACTTTTTTGTGTTGATGAGTGGAGCCATGAGACAACTTTCAAACAGCTCAGAAAGATGTGGGAAGTTAACTTAAAATGTATCCCTCTAATTTGCAATCTGCACTTTGGTGGAAAACTGAAATGTATACAACTTAATGTCAGAACATAGTATGCACTGAGAAAGTAACTTTTTTGTCTTGATGAACAGAGGCATGAAACAACTTTCAAACTACTCATACCTATGTGGGAAGTTAAGCAAAGGTGTTTCCATTAGGTTTGCAGTCAGAACTTTTGAGTACAATTGAAATGTATACTACTTTTATGTCAAAGCATTCTATTCACTGAGAAATCAACTTTTTTGTCTTTATGTGCACAGGTATGAAACAACTTTCAGACATCTCAGAATCATGTGGGAAGTTAACCTAAGGTGTTTCCATTAGCTTTGCAGTAAGTGCTTTGGTGTAAAATTGAAATGTACAGTATTTGTATTTTCAAAGCTTTGTATGCTCTGAGAAAACAACTTTTTTGTGTTGATGTGTGGAGCCATGAAACAACTTTCAAAATACTCATAATCATTTGGGAAGTTACCCTAAGGTGTTTCCATTAGTTTTCCAGCATGTACTTTGAGGCAAAATTGAAATCTATACTATTTGTATTATCTAACCATTTTATGCCCTGAGTTAACAACTTTTTTGTCTTGATTTGTAGATCCATGAGACAACTTTGAAACAGCTCAGAAACATGTGGGAAGTTAACTTAATATGTATCCATCTGGTTTGCAGTCTGCACTTTGTTGGAAAATTGAAATGTATACCACCTTAATGTCAGAACATAGTATGCACTGAGAAAGTAACTTTTTTGTCTTGATGAACAGAGGCATGAAACAACTTTCAAACTACTCATAGCTATGTGGGAAGTTAAGCAAATGTGTTTCCATTAAGTTTGCAGTCAGAACTTTTGAGTACAATTGAAATGTATACAACTTGTATGTCAAAGCATTCTATTCACTGAGAAATCAACTTTTTTGTCTTTATGTGCACAGGTATGAAACAACTTTCAGACATCTCAGAATCACGTGGGAAGTTAACCTAAGGTGTTTCCATTAGGTTTGCAGTAAGTGCTTTGGTGTAAAGTTGAAATGTATACTATTTGTATTATCTAAGCATTGTATGCACTGAGATAACAACTTTTTTGTGTTGATGAGTGGAGCCATGAGACAACTTTCAAACAGCTCAGAAACATGTGGGAAGTTAACTTAAAATGTATCCCTCTGGTTTGCAATCTGCACTTTGGTGGAAAACTGAAATGTATACAACTTAAAGTCAGAACATAGTATGCACTGAGAAAGTAACTTTTTTGTCTTGATGAACAGAGGCATGAAACAACTTTCAAGCTAGTCATACCTATGTGGGAAGTTAAGCAAAGGTGTTTCCATTAGGTTTGCAGTCAGAACTTTTGAGTACAATTGAAATGTATACTACTTTTATGTCAAAGCATTCTATTCACTGAGAAATCAACTTTTTTGTCTTTATGTGCACAGGTATGAAACAACTTTCAGACATCTCAGAATCACTTGGGAAGTTAACCTAAGGTGTTTCCATTAGGTTTGCAGTAAGTGCTTTGGTGTAAAGTTGAAATGTATACTATTTGTATTATCTAAGCATTGTATGCACTGAGATAACAACTTTTTTGTGTTGATGAGTGGAGCCATGAGACAACTTTCAAACAGCTCAGAAAGATGTGAGAAGTTAACTTAAAATGTAACTCTCTAATTTGTAATCTGCACTTTGGTGGAAAACTGAAATGTATACAACTTAATGTCAGAACATAGTATGCACTGAGAAAGTAACTTTTTTGTCTTGATGAACAGAGGCATGAAACAACTTTCAAACTACTCATACCTATGTGGGAAGTTAAGCAAAGGTGTTTCCATTAGGTTTGCAGTCAGAACTTTGGAGTACAATTCAAATGTATACTACTTTTATGTCAAAGCATTCTATTCACTGAGAAATCAACTTTTTTGTCTTTATGTGCACAGGTATGAAACAAATTTCAGACATCTCAGAATCATGTGGGAAGTTAACCTAAGGTGTTTCCATTAGCTTTGCAGTAAGTGCTTTGGTGTAAAATTGAAATGTACAGTGTTTGTATTTTCAAAGCTTTGTATGCACTGAGATAACAACTTTTTTGTGCTGATGTGTGGAGCCATGAAACAACTTTCAAAATACTCATAATCATTTGGGAAGTTACCCTGAGGTGTTTCCATTAGTTTTCCAGCATGTAATTTGATGCAAAATTGAAATCTATACTATTTGTATTATCTAACCATTTTATGCCCTGAGTTAACAACTTTTTTGTCTTGATTTGTAGATCCATGAGACAACTTTGAAACAGCTCAGAAACATGTGGGAAGTTAACTTAATATGTATCCATCTGGTTTGCAGTCTGCACTTTGTTGGAAAATTGAAATGTATACCACCTTAATGTCAGAACATAGTATGCACTGAGAAAGTAACTTTTTTGTCTTGATGAACAGAGGCATGAAACAACTTTCAAACTACTCATACCTATGTGGGAAGTTAAGAAAATGTGTTTCCATTAAGTTTGCAGTCAGAACTTTTGAGTACAATTGAAATGTATTCTACTTTTATGTCAAAGCATTCTATTCACTGAGAAATCAACTTTTTTGTCTTTATGTGCACAGGTATGAAACAACTTTCAGACTCTCAGAATCACGTGGGAAGTTAACCTAAGGTGTTTCCATTAGGTTTGCAGTAAGTGCTTTGGTGTAAAGTTGAAATGTATACTATTTGTATTATCTAAGCATTGTATGCACTGAGATAACAACTTTTTTGTGTTGATGAGTGGAGCCATGAGACAACTTTCAAACAGCTCAGAAACATGTGGGAAGTTAACTTAAAATGTATCCCTCTGGTTTGCAATCTGCACTTTGGTGGAAAACTGAAATGTATACAACTTAATGTCAGAACATAGTATGCACTGAGAAAGTAACTTTTTTGTCTTGATGAACAGAGGCATGAAACAACTTACAAACTACTCATACCTATGTGGGAAGTTAAGCAAAGGTGTTTCCATTAGGTTTGCAGTCAGAACTTTTGAGTACAATTCAAATGTATACTACTTTTATGTCAAAGCATTCTATTCACTGAGAAATCAACATTTTTGTCTTTATGTGCACAGGTATGAAACAACTTTCAGACATCTCAGAATCATGTGGGAAGTTAACCTAAGGTGTTTCCATTAGTTTTCCAGCATGTACTTTGAGGCAAAATTGAAATCTATACTATTTGTATTATCTAACCATTTTATGCCCTGAGTTAACAACTTTTTTGTCTTGATTGTAGATCCATGAGACAACTTTGAAACAGCTCAGAAACATGTGAAAGTTAACTTAATATGTATCCATCTGGTTTGCAGTCTGCACTTTGTTGGAAATTGAAATGTATACCACCTTAATGTGAGAACATAGTATGCACTGAGAAAGTAACTTTTTTGTCTTGATGAACAGAGGCATGAAACAACTTTCAAACTACTCATTGCTATGTGGGAAGTTAAGCAAATGTGTTTCCATTAAGTTTGCAGTCAGAACTTTTGAGTACAAGTGAAATGTATATTACTTTTATGTCAAAGCATTCTATTCCTGAGAAATCAACTTTTTTGTCTTTATGTGCACAGGTATGAAACAACTTTCAGACATCTCAGAATCACGTGGGAAGTTAACCTAAGGTGTTTCCATTAGGTTTGCAGCAAGTGCTTTGGTGTAAAGTTGAAATGTATACTATTTGTATTATCTAAGCATTGTATGCACTGAGATAACAACTTTTTTGTGTTGATGAGTGGAGCCATGAGACAACTTTCAAACAGCTCAGAAGCATGTGGGAAGTTAACTTAATATGTCTCCATCTGGTTTGCACTCTGCACTTTGTTGGAAAATTGAAATGTATACCACCTTAATGTCAGAACTAGTATGAACTGAGAAAGTAACTTTTTTGTCTTGATGAACAGAGGCATGAAACAACTTTCAAACTACTCATAGCAATGTGGGAAGTTAAGCAAATGTGTTTCCATTAAGTTTGCAGTCAGAACTTTTGAGTACAATTGAAATGTATACTACTTTTATGTCAAAGCATTCTATTCACTGAGAAATCAACTTTTTTGTCTTTATGTGCACAGGTATGAAATAAATTTCAGACATCTCAGAATCATGTGGGAAGTTACCTAAGGTGTTTCCATTAGGTTTGCAGTAAGTGCTTTGGTGTAAAATTGAAATGTATACTATTTGTATTATGTAAGCATTGTATGCACTGAGATAACAACTTTTTTGTGTTGATGAGTGGAGCCATGAGACAACTTTCAAACAGCTCAGAAAACATGTGGGAAGTTAACTTAAAATGTATCCATCTGGTTTGCACTCTGCACTTTGTTGGAAAATTGAAATGTATACCACCTTAATGTCAGAACATAGTATGCACTGAGAAAGTAACTTTTTTGTCTTGATGAACACAGGCATGAAACAACTTTCAAACTGCTCATACCTATGTGGGAAGTTAAGCAAAGGTGTTTCCATTAGGTTTGCAGTCAGAACTTTTGAGTACAATTGAAATGTATACTACTTTTATGTCAAAGCATTCTATTCACTGAGAATAAACTTTTTTGTCTTTATGTGCACAGGTATGAAACAACTTTCAGACATCTCAGAATCATGTGGGAAGTAACCTAAGGTGTTTCCATTAGCTTTGCAGTAAGTGCTTTGGTGTAAAGTTGAAATGTATACTATTTGTATTATCTAAGCATTGTATGCACTGAGATAACAACTTTTTTGTGTTGATGAGTGGAGCCATGAGACAACTTTCAAACAGCTCAGAAAGATGTGAGAAGTTAACTTAAAATGTATCCCTCTATTTGTAATCTGCACTTTGGTGGAAAACTGAAATGTATACAACTTAATGTCAGAACATAGTATGCACTGAGAAAGTAACTTTTTTGTCTTGATGAACAGAGGCATGAAACAACTTTCAAACTACTCATACCTATGTGGGAAGTTAAGCAAAGGTGTTTCCATTAGGTTTGCAGTCAGAACTTTTGAGTACAATTCAAATGTATACTACTTTTATGTCAAAGCATTCTATTCACTGAGAAATCAACTTTTTTGTCTTTATGTGCACAGGTATGAAACAAATTTCAGACATCTCAGAATCATGTGGGAAGTTAACCTAAGGTGTTTCCATTAGCTTTGCAGTAAGTGCTTTGGTGTAAAATTGAAATGTACAGTGTTTGTATTTTCAAAGCTTTGTATGCACTGAGATAACAACTTTTTTGTGCTGATGTGTGGAGCCATGAAACAACTTTCAAAATACTCATAATCATTTGGGAAGTTACCCTAAGGTGTTTCCATTAGTTTTCCAGCATGTAATTTGATGCAAAATTGAAATCTATACTATTTGTATTATCTAACCATTTTATGCCCTGAGTTAACAACTTTTTTGTCTTGATTTGTAGATCCATGAGACAACTTTGAAACAGCACAGAAACATGTGGGAAGTTAACTTAATATGTATCCATCTGGTTTGCAGTCTGCACTTTGTTGGAAAATTGAAATGTATACCACCTTAATGTCAGAACATAGTATGCACTGAGAAAGTAACTTTTTGTCTTGATGAACAGAGGCATGAAACAACTTTCAAACTACTCATACCTATGTGGGAAGTTAAGAAATGTGTTTCCATTAAGTTTGCAGTCAGAACTTTTGAGTACAATTGAAATGTATTCTACTTTTATGTCTAAGCATTCTATTCACTGCGAAAATCAACTTTTTTGTCTTTATGTGCACAGGTATGAAACAACTTTCAGACTCTCAGAATCACGTGGGAAGTTAACCTAAGGTGTTTCCATTAGGTTTGCAGTAAGTGCTTTGGTGTAACGTTGAAATGTATACTATTTGTTTTATCTAAGCATTGTATGCACTGAGATAACAACTGTTTTGTGTTGATGAGTGGAGCCATGAGACAACTTTCAAACAGCTCAGAAACATGTGGGAAGTTAACTTAAAATGTATCCCTCTGGTTTGCAATCTGCACTTTGGTGGAAAACTGAAATGTATACAACTTAATGTCAGAACATAGTATGCACTGAGAAAGTAACTTTTTTGTCTTGATGAACAGAGGCATGAAACAACTTACAAACTACTCATACCTATGTGGGAAGTTAAGCAAAGGTGTTTCCATTAGGTTTGCAGTCAGAACTTTTGAGTACAATTGAAATGTATACTACTTTTATGTCAAAGCATTCTATTCACTGAGAAATCAACTTTTTTGTCTTTATGTGCACAGGTATGAAACAACTTTCAGACATCTCAGAATCACGTGGGAAGTTAACCTAAGGTGTTTCCATTAGGTTTGCAGTAAGTGCTTTGGTGTAAAGTTGAAATGTATACTATTTGTATTATCTAAGCATTGTATGCACTGAGATAACAACTTTTTTGTGTTGATGAGTGGAGCCATGAGACAACTTTCAAACAGCTCAGAAAGATGTGGGAAGTTAACTTAAAATGTATCCCTCTAATTTGCAATCTGCACTTTGGTGGAAAACTGAAATGTATACAACTTAATGTCAGAACATAGTATGCACTGAGAAAGTAACTTTTTTGTCTTGATGAACAGAGGCATGAAACAACTTTCAAACTACTCATACCTATGTGGGAAGTTAAGCAAAGGTGTTTCCATTAGGTTTGCAGTCAGAACTTTTGAGTACAATTGAAATGTATACTACTTTTATGTCAAAGCATTCTATTCACTGAGAAATCAACTTTTTTGTCTTTATGTGCACAGGTATGAAACAACTTTCAGACATCTCAGAATCATGTGGGAAGTTAACCTAAGGTGTTTCCATTAGCTTTGCAGTAAGTGCTTTGGTGTAAAATTGAAATGTACAGTATTTGTATTTTCAAAGCTTTGTATGCACTGAGATAACAACTTTTTTGTGCTGATGTGAGGAGCCATGAAACAACTTTCAAATACTCATAATCATTGGGAAGTTACCCTAAGGTGTTTCCATTAGTTTTCCAGCATGTAATTTGATGCAAAATTGAAATCTATACTATTTGTATTATCTAACCATTTTATGCCCTGAGTTAACAACTTTTTTGTCTTGATTTGTAGATCCATGAGACAACTTTGAAACAGCTCAGAAACATGTGGGAAGTTAACTTAATATGTATCCATCTGGTTTGCAGTCTGCACTTTGTTGGAAATTTGAATGTATACCACCTTAATGTCAGAACATAGTATGCACTGAGAAAGTAACTTTTTTGTCTTGATGAACAGAGGCATGAAACAACTTTCAAACTACTCATACCAATGTGGGAAGTTAAGAAAATGTGTTTCCATTAAGTTTGCAGTCAGAACTTTTGAGTACAATTGAAATGTATTCTACTTTTATGTCAAAGCATTCTATTCACTGAGAAATCAACTTTTTTGTCTTTATGTGCACAGGTATGAAACAACTTTCAGACATCTCAGAATCACGTGGGAAGTTAACCTAAGGTGTTTCCATTAGGTTTGCAGTAAGTGCTTTGGTGTAAAGTTGAAATGTATACTATTTGTATTATCTAAGCATTGTATGCACTGAGATAACAACTTTTTTGTGTTGATGAGTGGAGCCATGAGACAACTTTCAAACAGCTCAGAAACATGTGGGAAGTTAACTTAAAATGTATCCCTCTGGTTTGCAATCTGCACTTTGGTGGAAAACTGAAATGTATACAACTTAATGTCAGAACATAGTATGCACTGAGAAAGTAACTTTTTTGTCTTGATGAACAGAGGCATGAAACAACTTTCAAACTACTCATACCTATGTGGGAAGTTAAGCAAAGGTGTTTCCATTAGGTTTGCAGTCAGAACTTTTGAGTACAATTGAAATGTATACTACTTTTATGTCAAAGCATTCTATTCACTGAGAAATCAACTTTTTTGTCTTTATGTGCACAGGTATGAAACAACTTTCAGACATCTCAGAATCATGTGGGAAGTTAACCTAAGGTGTTTCAATTAGGTTTCCAGTAAGTGCTTTGGTGTAAAGTTGAAATGTATACTATTTGTATTATCTAAGCATTGTATGCACTGAGATAACAACTTTTTTGTGTTGATGAGTGGAGCCATGAGACAACTTTCAAACAGCTCAGAAAGATGTGGGAAGTTAACTTAAAATGTATCCCTCTAATTTGCAATCTGCACTTTGGTGGAAAACTGAAATGTATACAACTTAATGTCAGAACATAGTATGCACTGAGAAAGTAACTTTTTTGTCTTGATGAACAGAGGCATGAAACAACTTTCAAACTACTCATACCTATGTGGGAAGTTAAGCAAAGGTGTTTCCATTAGGTTTGCAGTCAGAACTTTTGAGTACAATTGAAATGTATACTACTTTTATGTCAAAGCATTCTATTCACTGAGAAATCAACATTTTTGTCTTTATGTGCACAGGTATGAAACAACTTTCAGACATCTCAGAATCATTGGGAAGTTAACCTAAGGTGTTTCCATTAGCTTTGCAGTAAGTGCTTTGGTGTAAAATTGAAATGTACAGTATTTGTATTTTCAAAGCTTTGTATGCACTGAGAAGACAACTTTTTTGTGTTGATGTGTGGAGCCATGAAACAACTTTCAAAATACTCAGAATCATTTGGGAAGTTACCCTAAGGTGTTTCCATTAGTTTTCCAGCATGTACTTTGAGGCAAAATTGAAATCTATACTATTTGTATTATCTAACCATTTTATGCCCTGAGTTAACAACTTTTTTGTCTTGATTTGTAGATCCATGAGACAACTTTGAAACAGCTCAGAAACATGTGGAAAGTTAACTTAATATGTATCCATCTGGTTTGCAGTCTGCACTTTGTTGGAAAATTGAAATGTATACCACCTTAATGTGAGAACATAGTATGCACTGAGAAAGTAACTTTTTTGTCTTGATGAACAGAGGCATGAAACAACTTTCAAACTACTCATAGCTATGTGGGAAGTTAAGCAAATGTGTTTCCATTAAGTTTGCAGTCAGAACTTTTGAGTACAATTGAAATGTATATTACTTTTATGTCAAAGCATTCTATTCACTGAGAAATCAACTTTTTTGTCTTTATGTGCACAGGTATGAAACAACTTTCAGACATCTCAGAATCACGTGGGAAGTTAACCTAAGGTGTTTCCATTAGGTTTGCAGTAAGTGCTTTGTTGTAAATTTGAAATGTATACTATTTGTATTATCTAAGCATTGTATGCACTGAGATAACAACTTTTTTGTGTTGATGTGTGGAGCCATGAAACAACTTTCAAAATACTCATAATCATTTGGGAAGTTACCCTAAGGTGTTTCCATTAGTTTTCCAGTATGTAATTTGATGCAAAATTGAAATGTATACTATTTGTATTATCTAACCATTTTATGCCCTGAGTTAACAACTTTTTTGTCTTGATTTGTAGAGCCATGAGACAACTTTGAAACAGCTCAGAAACATGTGGGAAGTTAACTTAATATGTATCCATCTGGTTTGCACTCTGCACTTTGTTGGAAAATTGAAATGTATACCACCTTAATGTCAGAACATAGAATGCACTGAGAAAGTAACTTTTTTGTCTTGATGAACAGAGGCATGAAAAAACTTTCAAACTACTCATACCTATGTGGGAAGTTAAGCAAAGGTGTTTCCATTAGGATTGCAGTCAGAACTTTTGAGGACAATTGAAATGTATACTACTTTTATGTCAAAGCATTCTATTCACTGAGACATCAACTTTTTTGTCTTTATGTGCACAGGTATGAAACAACTTTCAGACATCTCAGAATCATGTGGGAAGTTAACCTAAGGTGTTTCCATTAGCTTTGCAGTAAGTGCTTTGGTGTAAAATTGAAATGTACAGTATTTGTATTTTCAAAGCTTTGTATGCACTGAGAAAACAACTTTTTTGTGTTGATGTGTGGAGCCATGAAACAACTTTCAAAATACTCATAATCATTTGGGAAGTTACCCTAAGGTGTTTCCATTAGTTTTCCAGCATGTACTTTGAGGCAAAATTGAAATCTATACTATTTGTATTATCTAACCATTTTATGCCCTGAGTTAACAACTTTTTTGTCTTGATTTGTAGGTCCATGAGACAACTTTGAAACAGCTCAGAAACATGTGGGAAGTTAACTTAATATGTATCCATCTGGTTTGCAGTCTGCACTTTGTTGGAAAATTGAAATGTATACCACCTTAATGTCAGAACATAGTATGCACTGAGAAAGTAACTTTTTTCTCTTGATGAACAGAGGCATGAAACAACTTTCAAACTACTCATACCTATGTGGGAAGTTAAGCAAAGGTGTTTCCATTAGGTTTGCACTCAGAACTTTTGAGTACAATTGAAATGTATACTACTTTTATGTCAAAGCATTCTATTCACTGAGAAATCAACTTTTTTGTCTTTATGTGCACAGGTATGAAACAACTTTCAGACATCTCAGAATCATGTGGGAAGTTAACCTAAGGTGTTTCCATTAGCTTTGCAGTAAGTGCTTTGGTGTAAATTTGAAATGTACAGTATTTGTATTTTCAAAGCTTTGTATGCACTGAGAAAACAACTTTTTTGTGTTGATGTGTGGAGCCATGAAACAACTTTCAAATTACTCAGAATCATTTGGGAAGTTACCCTAAGGTGTTTCCATTAGTTTTCCAGCATGTACTTTGAGGCAAAATTGAAATCTATACTATTTGTATTATCTAACCATTTTATGCCCTGAGTTAACAACTTTTTTGTCTTGATTTGTAGATCCATGAGACAACTTTGAAACAGCTCAGAAACATGTGGGAAGATAACTTAATATGTATCCATCTGGTTTGCAGTCTGCACTTTGTTGGAAAATTGAATTGTATACCACCTTAATGTCAGAACATAGTATGCACTGAGAAAGTAACTTTTTTGTCTTGATGAACAGAGGCATGAAACAACTTTCAAACTACTCATAGCTATGTGGGAAGTTAAGCAAATGTGTTTCCATTAAGTTTGCAGTCAGAACTTTTGAGTACAATTGAAATGTATACTACTTTTATGTCAAAGCATTCTATTCACTGAGAAATCAACTTTTTTGTCTTTATGTGCACAGGTATGAAACAACTTTCAGACATCTCAGAATCACGTGGGAAGTGAACCTAAGGTGTTTCCATTAGGTTTGCAGTAAGTGCTTTGGTGTAAAGTTGAAATGTATACTATTTGTATTATCTAAGCATTGTATGCACTGAGATAACAACTTTTTTGTGTTGATGAGTGGAGCCATGAGAGAACTTTCAAACAGCTCAGAAACATGTGGGAAGTTAACTTAACATGTATCCCTCTGGTTTGCAATCTGCACTTTGGTGGAAAACTGAAATGTATACAACTTAATGTCAGAACATAGTATGCACTGAGAAAGTAACTTTTTTGTCTTGATGAACAGAGGCATGAAACAACTTTCAAACTACTCATACCTATGTAGGAAGTTAAGCAAAGGTGTTTCCATTAGGTTTGCAGTCAGAACTTTTGAGTACAATTGAAATGTATACAACTTGTATGTCAAAGCATTCTATTCACTGAGAAATCAACTTTTTTGTCTTTATGTGCACAGGTATGAAACAACTTTCAGACATCTCAGAATCACGTGGGAAGTTAACCTATGGTGTTTCCATTAGGTTTGCAGTAAGTGCTTTGGTGTAAAGTTGAAATGTATACTATTTGTATTATCTAAGCATTGTATGCACTGAGATAACAACTTTTTTGTGTTGATGAGTGGAGCCATGAGACAACTTTCAAACAGCTCAGAAACATGTGGGAAGTTAACTTAAAATGTATCCCTCTGGTTTGCAATCTGCACTTTGGTGGAAAACTGAAATGTATACAACTTAATGTCAGAACATAGTATGCACTGAGAAAGTAACTTTTTTGTCTTGATGAACAGAGGCATGAAACAACTTTCAAACTACTCATACCTATGTGGGAAGTTAAGCAAAGGTGTTTCCATTAGGTTTGCAGTCAGAACTTTTGAGTACAATTGAAATGTATACTACTTTTATGTCAAAGCATTCTATTCACTGAGAAATCAACTTTTTTGTCTTTATGTGCACAGGTATGAAAGAACTTTCAGACATCTCAGAATCATGTCGGAAGTTAACCTAAGGTGTTTCAATTAGGTTTCCAGTAAGTGCTTTGGTGTAAAGTTGAAATGTATACTATTTGTATTATCTAAGCATTGTATGCACTGAGATAACAACTTTTTTGTGTTGATGAGTGGAGCCATGAGACAACTTTCAAACAGCTCAGAAAGATGTGGGAAGTTAACTTAAAATGTATCCCTCTAATTTGCAATCTGCACTTTGGTGGAAAACTGAAATGTATACAACTTAATGTCAGAACATAGTATGCACTGAGAAAGTAACTTTTTTGTCTTGATGAACAGAGGCATGAAACAACTTTCCAACTACTCATACCTATGTGGGAAGTTAAGCAAAGGTGTTTCCATTAGGTTTGCAGTCAGGACTTTTGAGTACAATTGAAATGTATACTACTTTTATGTCAAAGCATTCTATTCACTGAGAAATCAACTTTTTTGTCTTTATGTGCACAGGTATGAAACAACTTTCAGACATCTCAGAATCATGTGGGAAGTTAACCTAAGGTGTTTCCATTAGCTTTGCAGTAAGTGCTTTGGTGTAAAATTGAAATGTACAGTATTTGTATTTTCAAAGCATTGTATGCACTGAGATAACAACTTTTTTGTGCTGATGTGTGGAGCCATGAAACAACTTTCAAAATACTCATAATCATTTGGGAAGTTACCCTAAGGTGTTTCCATTAGTTTTCCAGCATGTAATTTGATGCAAAATTGAAATGTATACTATTTGTATTATCTAACCATTTTATGCCCTGAGTTAACAACTTTTTTGTCTTGATTTGTAGATCCATGAGACAACTTTGAAACAGCTCAGAAACATGTGGGAAGTTAACTTATTATGTATCCATCTGGTTTGCACTCTGCACTTTGTTGGATAATTGAAATGTATACCACCTTAATGTCAGAACATAGTATGCACTGAGAAAGTAACTTTTTTGTCTTGATGAACAGAGGCATGAAACAACTTTCAAACTACTCATACCTATGTGGGAAGTTAAGCAAAGGTGTTTCCATTAGGTTTGCAGTCAGAACTTTTGAGTACAATTGAAATGTATACTACTTTTATGTCAAAGCATTCTATTCACTGAGAAATCAACTTTTTTGTCTTTATGTGCACAGGTATGAAAGAACTTTAAGACATCTCAGAATCATGTGGGAAGTTAACCTAAGGTGTTTCCATTAGGTTTGCAGTAAGTGCTTTGGTGTAAAATTGAAATGTATACTATTTGTATTATCTAAGCATTGTATGCACTGAGATAACAACTTTTTTGTGTTGTTGAGTGAAGCCATGAAATAACTTTCAAACAGCTCAGAAACATGTGGGAAGTTAACTTAAAATGTATCCCTGTGTTTTGCAATCTGCACTTTGGTGGAAAGTTGAAATGTATACAAATTAATGTCAGAACATAGTATGCACTGAGAAAGTAACTTTTTTGTCTTCATGAACAGAGGCATGAAACAACTTTCAAACTACTCATACCTATGTGGGAAGTTAAGCAAAGGTGTTTCCATTAGGTTTGCAGTCAGAAGTTTTGAGTACAATTGAAATGTATACTACTTTTATGTCAAAGCATTCTATTCACTGAGAAATCAACTTTTTTGTCTTTATGTGCACAGGTATGAAACAACTTTCAGACATCTCAGAATCATGTGGGAAGTTAACCTAAGGTGTTTCCATTAGGTTTGCAGTAAGTGCTTTGGTGTAAAATTGAAATGTATACTATTTGTATTATCTAAGCATTGTATGCACTGAGATAACAACTTTTTTGTGTTGATGAGTGGAGCCATGAGACAACTTTCAAACAGCTCAGAAACATGTGGGAAGTTAACTTAATATGTATCCATCTGGTTTGCACTCTGCACTTTGTTGGAAAATTGAAATGTATACCACCTTAATGTCAGAACATAGTATGCACTGAGAAAGTAACTTTTTTGTCTTGATGAACAGAGGCATGAAACAACTTTGAAACTACTCATACCTATGTGGGAAGTTAAGCAAAGGTGTTTCCATTATGTTTGCAGTCAGAACTTTTGTGTACAATTGAAATGTATACTACTTTTATGTCAAAGCATTCTATTCACTGAGAAATCAACTTTTTTGTCTCTATGTGCACAGGTATGATACAACTTTCAGACATCTCAGAATCATGTGGGAAGTTAACCTAAGGTGTCTCCATTTGGTTTGCAGTAAGTGCTTTGGTGTAAAATTAAAATGTATACTATTTGGATTGTCTAAGCATTGCAAGCACTGAGATAACAACTTTTTTGTCTTGATGCTCAGAGCCATAATACAACTTTCAAACAACTCAGAAACATGTGGGAATATAACCTAAGGTGTTTCCAGTAAGTTTGCAGTACGGACTTTGTTGTAAATTTGAAATGTATACTATTTGTATTATCTAAGCATTGTATGCACTGAGATAACAACTTTTTTGTGTTGATGAGTGAAGCCATGAAACAACTTTCAAACAGCTCAGAAACATGTGGGAAGTTAACTTAAAATGTATCCCTGTGTTTTGCAATCTGCACTTTGGTGGAAAGTTGAAATGTATACAAATTAATGTCAGAACATAGTATGCACTGAGAAAGTAACTTTTTTGTCTTCATGAACAGAGGCATGAAACAACTTTCAAACTACTCATACCTATGTGGGAAGTTAAGCAAAGGTGTTTCATTTGGTTTGCAGTCAGAACTTTTGTGTACAATTGAAATGTATACTACTTTTATGTCAAAGCATTCTATTTACTGAGAAATCAACTTTTTTGTCTTTATGTGCACAGGTATGAAACAACTTTCAGACATCTCAGAATCATGTGGGAAGTTAACCTAAGGTGTTTCCATTAGCTTTGCAGTAAGTGCTTTGGTGAAAAGTTGAAATGCATACTATTTGTATTATCTAAGCATTGTATGCACTGAGATAACAACTTTTTTGTGTTGATGAGTGGAGCCATGAGACAACTTTCAAACAGCTCAGAAAGATGTGGGAAGTTAACTTAAAATGTATCCCTCTAATTTGCAATCTGCACTTTGGTGGAAAACTGAAATGTATACAACTTAATGTCAGAACATAGTATGCACTGAGAAAGTAACTTTTTTGTCTTGATGAACAGAGGCATGAAACAACTTTCAAACTACTCATAGCTATGTGGGAAGTTAAGCAAAGGTGTTTACATTAGGTTTGCAGTCAGAACTTTTGAGTACAATTGAAATGTATACTACTTTTATGTCAAAGCATTCTATTCACTGAGAAATCAACTTTTTTGCCTTTATGTGCACTGGTATGAAACAACTTTCAGACATCTCAGAATCATGTGGGAAGTTAACCTAAGGTGTCTCCATTTGGTTTGCAGTAAGTGCTTTGGTGTAAAATTAAAATGTATACTATTTGTATTGTCTAAGCATTGCAAGCACTGAGATAACAACTTTTTTGTCTTGATGCTCAGAGCCATAATACAACTTTCAAACAACTCAGAAACATGTGGGAATATAACCTAAGGTGTTTCCAGTCAGTTTGCAGTACGTACTTTGTTGTAAAATTGAAATGTATACTATTTGTATTATCTAAGCTTTGTATGCACTGAGATAACAACTTTTTTGTGTTGATGTGTGGAGCCATGAAACAACTTTCAAAATACTCATAATCATTTGGGAAGTTAACCTAAGGTGTTTCCATTAGTTTTCAAGCATGTACATTGAGGCAAAATTGAAATCTATACTATTTGTATTATCTAACCATTTTATGCCCTGAGTTAACAACTTTTTTGTCTTGATTTGTAGATCCATGAGAGAACTTTGAAACAGCTCAGAAACATGTGGGAAGTTAACTTAATATGCATCCATCTGGTTTGCACTCTGCACTTTGTTGGAAAATTGAAATGTACACCACCTTAATGTCAGAATATAGTATGCACTGAGAAAGTAACTTTTTTGTCTTGATGAACAGAGGCATGAAACAACTTTCAAACTACTCATACCTATGTGGGAAGTTAAGCAAAGGTGTTTCCATTAGGTTTGCAGTCAGAACTTTTGAGTACAATTGAAATGTATACTACTTTTATGTCAAAGCATTCTATTCACTGAGAAATCAACTTTTTTGTCTTTATGTGCACAGGTATGAAACAACTTTCAGACATCTCAGAATCATGTGGGAAGTTAACCTAAGGTGTTTCCATTAGGTTTGCAGTAAGTGCTTTGGTGTAAAATTGAAATGTATACTATTTGTATTATCTAAGCATTGTATGCACTGAGATAACAACTTTTTTGTGTTGATGTGTGGAGCCATGAAACAACTTTCAAAATACTCATAATCATTTGGGAAGTTAACCTAAGGTGTTTCCATTAGTTTTCCAGCATGTACTTTGAGGCAAAATTGAAATCCATACTATTTGTATTATCTAACCATTTTATGCCCTGAGTTAACAACTTTTTTGTCTTGATTTGTAGATCCATGAGAGAACTTTGAAACAGCTCAGAAACATGTGGGAAGTTAACTTAATATGTATCCATCTGGTTTGCACTCTGCACTTTGTTGGAAAATTGAAATGTACACCACCTTAATGTCAGAATATAGTATGCACTGAGAAAGTAACTTTTTTGTCTTGATGAACAGAGGCATGAAACAACTTTCAAACTACTCATACCTATGTGGGAAGTTAAGCAAAGGTGTTTCCATTAGGTTTGCAGTCAGAACTTTTGTGTACAATTGAAATGTATACTACTTTTATGTCAAAGCCTTCTATTCACTGAGAAATCAACTTTTTTGCCTTTATGTGCACTGGTATGAAACAACTTTCAGACATCTCAGAATCATGTGGGAAGTTAACCTAAGGTGTCTCCATTTGGTTTGCAGTAAGTGCTTTGGTGTAAAATTAAAATGTATACTATTTGTATTGTCTAAGCATTGCAAGCACTGAGATAACAACTTTTTTGTCTTGATGCTCAGAGCCATAATACAACTTTCAAACAACTCAGAAACATGTGGGAATATAACCTAAGGTGTTTCCAGTCAGTTTGCAGTACGTACTTTGTTGTAAAATTGAAATGTATACTATTTGTATTATCTAAGCATTGTATGCACTGAGATAACAACTTTTTTGTGTTGATGTGTGGAGCCATGAAACAACTTTCAAAATACTCATAATCATTTGGGAAGTTAACCTAAGGTGTTTCCATTAGTTTTCCAGCATGTACATTGAGGCAAAATTGAAATCTATACTATTTGTATTATCTAACCATTTTATGCCCTGAGTTAACAACTTTTTTGTCTTGATTTGTAGATCCATGAGACAACTTTGAAACAGCTCAGAAACATGTGGGAAGTTAACTTATTATGTATCCATCTGGTTTGCACTCTGCACTTTGTTGGAAAATTGAAATGTATACCACCTTAATGTCAGGACATAGTATGCACTGAGAAAGTAACTTTTTTGTCTTGATGAACAGAGGCATGAAACAACTTTCAAACTACTCATACCTATGTGGGAAGTTAAGCAAAGGTGTTTCCATTAGGTTTGCAGTAAGTGCTTTGGTGTAAAATTGAAATGTATACTATTTGTATTATCTAAGCATTGTATGCACTGAGATAACAACTTTTTTGTGTTGATGAGTGGAGCCATGAGACAACTTTCAAACAGCTCAGAAACATGTGGGAAGTTAACTTAATATGTATCCATCTGGTTTGCACTCTGCACTTTGTTGGAAAATTGAAATGTATACCACCTTAATGTCAGAACATAGTATGCACTGAGAAAGTAACTTTTTTGTCTCGATGAACAGAGGCATGAAACAACTTTGAAACTACTCATACCTATGTGGGAAGTTAAGCAAAGGTGTTTCCATTATGTTTGCAGTCAGAACTTTTGTATACAATTGAAATGTATACTACTTTTATGTCAAAGCATTCTATTCACTGAGAAATCAACTTTTTTGTCTCTATGTGCACAGGTATGAAACAACTTTCAGACATCTCAGAATCATGTGGGAAGTTAACCTAAGGTGTCTCCATTTGGATTGCAGTAAGTGCTTTGGTGTAAAATTAAAATGTATACTATTTGGATTGTCTAAGCATTGCAAGCACTGAGATAACAACTTTTTTGTCTTGATGCTCAGAGCCATAATACAACTTTCAAACAACTCAGAAACATGTGGGAATATAACCTAGGGTGTTTCCAGTAAGTTTGCAGTACGGACTTTGTTGTAAATTTGAAATGTATACTATTTGTATTATCTAAGCATTGTATGCACTGAGATAACAACTTTTTTGTGTTGATGAGTGAAGCCATGAAACAACTTTCAAACAGCTCAGAAACATGTGGGAAGTTAACTTAAAATGTATCCCTGTGTTTTGCAATCTGCACTTTGGTGGAAAGTTGAAATGTATACAAATTAATGTCAGAACATAGTATGCACTGAGAAAGTAACTTTTTTGTCTTCATGAACAGAGGCATGAAACAACTTTCAAACTACTCATACCTATGTGGGAAGTTAAGCAAAGGTGTTTCATTTGGTTTGCAGTCAGAACTTTTGTGTACAATTGAAATGTATACTACTTTTATGTCAAAGCATTCTATTTACTGAGAAATCAACTTTTTTGTCTTTATGTGCACAGGTATGAAACAACTTCCAGACATCTCAGAATCATGTGGGAAGTTAACCTAAGGTGTTTCCATTAGCTTTGCAGTAAGTGCTTTGGTGTAAAATTGAAATGTATACTATTTGTATTATCTAAGCATTGTATGCACTGAGATAACAACTTTTTTGTGTTGATGAGTGGAGCCATGAGACAACTTTCAAACAGCTCAGAAACATGTGGGAAGTTAACTTCATATGTATCCATCTGGTTTGCACTCTGCACTTTGTTGGAAAATTGAAATGTATACCACCTTAATGTCAGAACATAGTATGCACTGAGAAAGTAACTTTTTTGTCTTGATGAACAGAGGCATGAAACAACTTTGAAACTACTCATACCTATGTGGGAAGTTAAGCAAAGGTGTTTCCATTAGGTTTGCAGTCAGAACTTTTGAGTACAATTGAAATGTATACTACTTTTATGTCAAAGCATTCTATTCACTGAGAAATCAACTTTTTTGTCTTTATGTGCACAGGTATGAAACAACTTTCAGACATCTCAGAATCATGTGGGAAGTTAACCTAAGGTGTCTCCATTTGGTTTGCAGTAAGTGCTTTGGTGCAAAATTAAATTGTATACTATTTGTATTGTCTAAGCATTGCAAGCACTGAGATAACAACTTTTTTGTCTTGATGCTCAGAGCCATAATACAACTTTCAAACAACTCAGAAACATGTGGGAATATAACCTAAGGTGTTTCCAGTAAGTTTGCAGTGCGTACTTTGTTGTAAAATTGAAATGTATAGTATTTGTATTATCTAAGCACTGTATGCACTGAGATAACAACTTTTTTGTGTTGATGAGTGGAGCCATGAGACAACTTTCAAACAGCTCAGAAACTTGTGGGAAGTTAACTTAATATGTATCCATCTGGTTTGCAGTCTGCACTTTGTTGGAAAATTGAAATGTATACCACCTTAATGTCAGAACATAGAATGCACTGAGAAAGTAACTTTTTTGTCTTGATGAACAGAGGCATGAAACAACTTTCAAACTACTCATACCTATGTGGGAAGTTAAGCAAAGGTGTTTCCATTAGGTTTGCAGTCAGAACTTTTGAGTACAATTGAAATGTATACTACTTTTATGTCAAATCATTCTATTCACTGAGAAATCAACTTTTTTGTCTTTATGTGCACAGGTATGAAACAACTTTCAGACATCTCAGAATCATGTGGGAAGTTAACTTAAGGTGTTTCCATTCGGTTTGCAGTAAGTGCTTTGGTGTAAAATTGAAATGTACAGTATTTGTATTTTCAAAGCTTTGTATGCACTGAGAAAACAACTTTTTGTGTTGATGTGTGGAGCCATGAAACAACTTTCAAAATACTCATAATCATTTGGGAAGTTACCCTAAGGTGTTTCCAATAGTTCTCCAGCATGTACTTCGAGGCAAAATTGAAATCTAAACTATTTGTATTATCTAACCATTTTATGCCCTGAGTTAACAACTTTTTTGTCTTGATTTGTAGATCCATGAGACAACTTTGAAACAGCTCAGAAACATGTGGGAAGTTAACTTAATATGTATCCATCTGGTTTGCACTCTGCACTTTGTTGGAAAATTGAAATGTATACCACCTTAATGTCAGAACATAGCATGCACTGAGAAAGTAACTTTTTTGTCTTGATGAACAGAGGCATGAAAAAACTTTCAAACTACTCATAGCTATGTGGGAAGTTAAGCAAATGTGTTTCCATTAAGTTTGCAGTCAGAACTTTTGAGTACAATTGAAATGTATACTACTTTTATGTCAAAGCATTCTGTTCACTGAGAAATCAACTTTTTTGTCTTTATGTGCACAGGTATGAAACAACTTTCAGACATCTCAGAATCATGTGGGAAGTTAACGTAAGGTGTTTCAATTAGGTTTGCAGTAAGTGCTTTGGTGTAAAGTTGAAATGTATACTATTTGTATTATCTAAGCATTGTATGCACTGAGATAACAACTTTTTTGTGTTGATGAGTGGAGCCATGAGACAACTTTCAAACAGCTCAGAAAGATGTGGGAAGTTAACATAAAATGTATCCCTCTAATTTGCAATCTGCACTTTGGTGGAAAACTGAAATGTATACAACTTAATGTCAGAACATAGTATGCACTGAGAAAGTAACTTTTTTGTCTTGATGAACAGAGGCATGAAACAACTTTCAAACTACTCATACCTATGTGGGAAGTTAAGCAAAGGTGTTTCCACTAGGTTTGCAGTCAGAACTTTTGAGTACAATTGAAATGTATACTACTTTTATGTCAAAGCATTCTATTCACTGAGAAATCAACTTTTTTGTCTTTATGTGCACAGGTATGAAACAACTTTCAGACATCTCAGAATCATGTGGGAAGTTAACCTAAGGTGTTTCCATTAGCTTTGCAGTAAGTGCTTTGGTGTAAAATTGAAATGTACAGTATTTGTATTTTCAAAGCTTTCTATGCACTGAGAAAACAACTTTTTTGTGTTGATGTGTGGAGCCATGAAACAACATTCAAAATACTCATAATCATTTGGGAAGTTACCCTAAGGTGTTTCCAATTTGTTTTCCAGCATGTACTTTGCTGCAAAATTGAAATCTATACTATTTGTATTATCTAACCATTTTATGCCCTGAGTTAACAACTTTTTTGTCTTGATTTGTAGATCCATGAGACAACTTTGAAACAGCTCAGAAACATGTGGGAAGTTAACTTAATATGTATCCATCTGGTTTGCACTCTGCACTTTGTTGGAAAATTGAAATGTATACCACCTTAATGTCAGAACATAGTATGCACTGAGAAAGTAACTTTTTTGTCTTGATGAACAGAGGCATGAAACAACTTTCAAACTGCTCATACCTATGTGGGAAGTTAAGCAAAGGTGTTTCCACTAGGTTTGCAGTCAGAACTTTTCAGTACAATTGAAATGTATACTACTTTTATGTCAAAGCATTCTATTCACTGAGAAATCAACTTTTTTGTCTTTATGTGCACAGGTATGAAACAACTTTCAGACATCTCAGAATCATGTGGGAAGTTAACCTAACGTGTTTCCATTAGCTTTGCAGTAAGTGCTTTGGTGTAAAATTGAAATGTACAGTATTTGTATTTTCAAAGCTTTGTATGCACTGAGAAAACAACTTTTTTGTGTTGATGTGTGGAGCCATGAAACAACTTTCAAAATACTCAGAATCATTTGGGAAGTTACCCTAAGGTGTTTCCATTAGTTTTCCAGCATGTACTTTGAGGCAAAATTGAAATCTATACTATTTGTATTATCTAACCATTTTATGCCCTGAGTTAACAACTTTTTTGTCTTGATTTGTAGATCCATGAGACAACTTTGAAACAGCTCAGAAACATGTGGGAAGTTAACTTAATATGTATCCATCTGGTTTGCAGTCTGCACTTTGTTGGAAAATTGAAATGTATACCACCTTAATGTCAGAACATAGTATGCACTGAGAAAGTAACTTTTTTGTCTTGATGAACAGAGGCATGAGACAACTTTCAAACTACTCATAGCTATGTGGGAAGTTAAGCAAATGTGTTTCCATTCAGTTTGCAGTCAGAACTTTTGAGTACAATTGAAATGTATACTACTTGTATGTCAAAGCATTCTATTCACTGAGAAATCAACTTTTTTGTCTTTATGTGCACAGGTATGAAACAACATTCAGACATCTCAGAATCACGTGGGAAGTTAACCTAAGGTGTTTCCATTAGGTTTGCAGTAAGTGCTTTGGTGTAAAGTTGAAATGTATACTATTTGTATTATCTAAGCATTGTATGCACTGAGATAACAACTTTTTTGTGTTGATGAGTGGAGCCATGAGACAACTTTCAAACAGCTCAGAAACATGTGGGAAGTTAACTTAAAATGTATCCCTCTGGTTTGCAATCTGCACTTTGGTGGAAAACTGAAATGTATACAACTTAATTTCAGAACATAGTATGCACTGAGAAAGTAACTTTTTTGTCTTGATGAACAGAGGCATGAAACAACTTTCAAACTACTCATACCTATGTGGGAAGTTAAGCAAAGGTGTTTCCTTTAGGTTTGCAGTCAGAACTTCTGAGTACAATTGAAATGTATACTACTTTTATGTCAAAGGATTCTATTCACTGAGAAATCAACTTTTTTGTCTTTATGTGCACAGGTATGAAACAACTTTCAGACATCTCAGAATCATGTGGGAAGTTAACCTAAGGTGTTTCAATTAGGTTTCCAGTAAGTGCTTTGGTGTAAAGTTGAAATGTATACTATTTGTATTATCTAAGCATTGTATGCACTGAGATAACAACTTTTTTGTGTTGATGAGTGGAGCCATGAGACAACTTTCAAACAGCTCAGAAACATCTGGGAAGTTAACTTAAAATGTATCCCTCTGGTTTGCAATCTGCACTTTGGTGGAAAACTGAAATGTATACAACTTAATATCAGAACATAGTATACACTGAGAAAGTGACTTTTTTGTCTTGATGAACAGAGGCATGAAACAACTTTCAAACTACTCATACCTATGTGGGAAGTTAAGCAAAGGTGTTTCCATTAGGTTTGCAGTCAGAACTTTTGAGTACAATTGAAATGTATACTACTTTTATGTCAAAGCATTCTATTCACTGAGAAATCAACTTTTTTGTCTTTATGTGCACAGGTATGAAACAACTTTCAGACATCTCAGAATCATGTGGGAAGTTAACCTAAGGTGTTTCCATTAGCTTTGCAGTAAGTGCTTTGGTGTAAAATTGAAATGTACAGTATTTGTATTTTCAAAGCTTTGTATGCTCTGAGAAAACAACTTTTTTGTGTTGATGTGTGGAGCCATGAAACAACTTTCAAAATACTCATAATCATTTGGGAAGTTACCCTAAGGTGTTTCCATTAGTTTTCCGGCATGTACTTTGAGGCAAAATTGAAATCTATACTATTTGTATTATCTAACCATTTTATGCCCTGAGTTAACAACTTTTTTGTCTTGATTTGTAGATCCATGAGACAACTTTGAAACAGCTCAGAAACATGTGGGAAGTTAACTTAATATGTATCCATCTGGTTTGCAGTCTGCACTTTGTTGGAAAATTGAAATGTATACCACCTTAATGTCAGAACATAGTATGCACTGAGAAAGTAACTTTTTTGTCTTGATGAACAGAGGCATGAGACAACTTTCAAACTACTCATAGCTATGTGGGAAGTTAAGCAAATGTGTTTCCATTAAGTTTGCAGTCAGAACTTTTGAGTACAATTGAAATGTATACAACTTGTATGTCAAAGCATTCTATTCACTGAGAAATCAACTTTTTTGTCTTTATGTGCACAGGTATGAAACAACTTTCAGACATCTCAGAATCACGTGGGAAGTTAACCTAAGGTGTTTCCATTAGGTTTGCAGTAAGTGCTTTGGTGTAAAGTTGAAATGTATACTATTTGTATTATCTAAGCATTGTATGCACTGAGATAACAACTTTTTTGTGTTGATGAGTGGAGCCATGAGACAACTATCAAACAGCTCAGAAACATGTGGGAAGTTATCTTAAAATGTATCCCTCTGGTTTGCAATCTGCACTTTGGTGGAAAACTGAAATGTATACAACTTAAAGTCAGAACATAGTATGCACTGAGAAAGTAACTTTTTTGTCTTGATGAACAGAGGCATGAAACAACTTTCAAGCTACTCATACCTATGTGGGAAGTTAAGCAAAGGTGTTTCCATTAGGTTTGCAGTCAGAACTTTTGAGTACAATTGAAATGTATACTACTTTTATGTCAAAGCATTCTATTCACTGAGAAATCAACTTTTTTGTCTTTATGTGCACAGGTATGAAACAACTTTCAGACATCTCAGAATCACTTGGGAAGTTAACCTAAGGTGTTTCCATTAGGTTTGCAGTAAGTGCTTTGGTGTAAAGTTGAAATGTATACTATTTGTATTATCTAAGCATTGTATGCACTGAGATAACAACCTTTTTGTGTTGATGAGTGGAGCCATGAGACAACTTTCAAACAGCTCAGAAAGATGTGAGAAGTTAACTTAAAATGTATCCCTCTAATTTGTAATCTGCACTTTGGTGGAAAACTGAAATGTATACAACTTAATGTCAGAACATAGTATGCACTGAGAAAGTAACTTTTTTGTCTTGATGAACAGAGGCATGAAACAACTTTCAAACTACTCATACCTATGTGGGAAGTTAAGCAAAGGTGTTTCCATTAGGTTTGCAGTCAGAACTTTTGAGTACAATTCAAATGTATACTACTTTTATGTCAAAGCATTCTATTCACTGAGAAATCAACTTTTTTGTCTTTATGTGCACAGGTATGAAACAAATTTCAGACATCTCAGAATCATGTGGGAAGTTAACCTAAGGTGTTTCCATTAGCTTTGCAGTAAGTGCTTTGGTGTAAAATTGAAATGTACAGTGTTTGTATTTTCAAAGCTTTGTATGCACTGAGATAACAACTTTTTTGTGCTGATGTGTGGAGCCATGAAACAACTTTCAAAATACTCATAATCATTTGGGAAGTTACCCTAAGGTGTTTCCATTAGTTTTCCAGCATGTAATTTGATGCAAAATTGAAATCTATACTATTTGTATTATCTAACCATTTTATGCCCTGAGTTAACAACTTTTTTGTCTTGATTTGTAGATCCATGAGACAACTTTGAAACAGCTCAGAAACATGTGGGAAGTTAACTTAATATGTATCCATCTGGTTTGCACTCTGCACTTTGTTGGAAAATTGAAATGTATACCACCTTAATGTCAGAACATAGTATGCACTGAGAAAGTAACTTTTTTGTCTTGATGAACAGAGGCATGAAACAACTTTCAAACTACTCATACCTATGTGGGAAGTTAAGAAAATGTGTTTCCATTAAGTTTGCAGTCAGAACTTTTGAGTACAATTGAAATGTATTCTACTTTTATGTCAAAGCATTCTATTCACTGAGAAATCAACTTTTTTGTCTTTATGTGCACAGGTATGAAACAACTTTCAGACTCTCAGAATCACGTGGGAAGTTAACCTAAGGTGTTTCCATTAGGTTTGCAGTAAGTGCTTTGGTGTAAAGTTGAAATGTATACTATTTGTATTATCTAAGCATTGTATGCACTGAGATAACAACTTTTTTGTGTTGATGAGTGGAGCCATGAGACAACTTTCAAACAGCTCAGAAACATGTGGGAAGTTAACTTAAAATGTATCCCTCTGGTTTGCAATCTGCACTTTGGTGGAAAACTGAAATGTATACAACTTAATGTCAGAACATAGTATGCACTGAGAAAGTAACTTTTTTGTCTTGATGAACAGAGGCATGAAACAACTTACAAACTACTCATACCTATGTGGGAAGTTAAGCAAAGGTGTTTCCATTAGGTTTGCAGTCAGAACTTTTGAGTACAATTGAAATGTATACTACTTTTATGTCAAAGCATTCTATTCACTGAGAAATCAACTTTTTTGTCTTTATGTGCACAGGTATGAAACAACTTTCAGACATCTCAGAATCACGTGGGAAGTTAACCTAAGGTGTTTCCATTAGGTTTGCAGTAAGTGCTTTGGTGTAAAGTTGAAATGTATACTATTTGTATTATCTAAGCATTGTATGCACTGAGATAACAACTTTTTTGTGTTGATGAGTGGAGCCATGAGACAACTTTCAAACAGCTCAGAAAGATGTGGGAAGTTAACTTAAAATGTATCCCTCTAATTTGCAATCTGCACTTTGGTGGAAAACTGAAATGTATACAACTTAATGTCAGAACATAGTATGCACTGAGAAAGTAACTTTTTTGTCTTGATGAACAGAGGCATGAAACAACTTTCAAACTACTCATACCTATGTGGGAAGTTAAGCAAAGGTGTTTCCATTAGGTTTGCAGTCAGAACTTTTGAGTACAATTGAAATGTATACTACTTTTATGTCAAAGCATTCTATTCACTGAGAAATCAACTTTTTTGTCTTTATGTGCACAGGTATGAAACAACTTTCAGACATCTCAGAATCACTTGGGAAGTTAACCTAAGGTGTTTCCATTAGGTTTGCAGTAAGTGCTTTGGTGTAAAGTTGAAATGTATACTATTTGTATTATCTAAGCATTGTATGCACTGAGATAACAACTTTTTTGTGTTGATGAGTGGAGCCATGAGACAACTTTCAAACAGCTCAGAAAGATGTGAGAAGTTAACTTAAAATGTATCCCTCTAATTTGTAATCTGCACTTTGGTGGAAAACTGAAATGTATACAACTTAATGTCAGAACATAGTATGCACTGAGAAAGTAACTTTTTTGTCTTGATGAACAGAGGCATGAAACAACTTTCAAACTACTCATACCTATGTGGGAAGTTAAGCAAAGGTGTTTCCATTAGGTTTGCAGTCAGAACTTTTGAGTACAATTCAAATGTATACTACTTTTATGTCAAAGCATTCTATTCACTGAGAAATCAACTTTTTTGTCTTTATGTGCACAGGTATGAAACAAATTTCAGACATCTCAGAATCATGTGGGAAGTTAACCTAAGGTGTTTCCATTAGCTTTGCAGTAAGTGCTTTGGTGTAAAATTGAAATGTACAGTGTTTGTATTTTCAAAGCTTTGTATGCACTGAGATAACAACTTTTTTGTGCTGATGTGTGGAGCCATGAAACAACTTTCAAAATACTCATAATCATTTGGGAAGTTACCCTAAGGTGTTTCCATTAGTTTTCCAGCATGTAATTTGATGCAAAATTGAAATCTATACTATTTGTATTATCTAACCATTTTATGCCCTGAGTTAACAACTTTTTTGTCTTGATTTGTAGATCCATGAGACAACTTTGAAACAGCTCAGAAACATGTGGGAAGTTAACTTAATATGTATCCATCTGGTTTGCAGTCTGCACTTTGTTGGAAAATTGAAATGTATACCACCTTAATGTCAGAACATAGTATGCACTGAGAAAGTAACTTTTTTGTCTTGATGAACAGAGGCATGAAACAACTTTCAAACTACTCATACCTATGTGGGAAGTTAAGAAAATGTGTTTCCATTAAGTTTGCAGTCAGAACTTTTGAGTACAATTGAAATGTATTCTACTTTTATGTCAAAGCATTCTATTCACTGAGAAATCAACTTTTTTGTCTTTATGTGCACAGGTATGAAACAACTTTCAGACTCTCAGAATCACGTGGGAAGTTAACCTAAGGTGTTTCCATTAGGTTTGCAGTAAGTGCTTTGGTGTAAAGTTGAAATATATACTATTTGTATTATCTAAGCATTGTATGCACTGAGATAACAACTTTTTTGTGTTGATGAGTGGAGCCATGAGACAACTTTCAAACAGCTCAGAAACATGTGGGAAGTTAACTTAAAATGTATCCCTCTGGTTTGCAATCTGCACTTTGGTGGAAAACTGAAATGTATACAACTTAATGTCAGAACATAGTATGCACTGAGAAAGTAACTTTTTTGTCTTGATGAACAGAGGCATGAAACAACTTACAAACTACTCATACCTATGTGGGAAGTTAAGCAAAGGTGTTTCCATTAGGTTTGCAGTCAGAACTTTTGAGTACAATTGAAATGTATACTACTTTTATGTCAAAGCATTCTATTCACTGAGAAATCAACTTTTTTGTCTTTATGTGCACAGGTATGAAACAACTTTCAGACATCTCAGAATCACGTGGGAAGTTAACCTAAGGTGTTTCCATTAGGTTTGCAGTAAGTGCTTTGGTGTAAAGTTGAAATGTATACTATTTGTATTATCTAAGCATTGTATGCACTGAGATAACAACTTTTTTGTGTTGATGAGTGGAGCCATGAGACAACTTTCAAACAGCTCAGAAACATGTGGGAAGTTAACTTAAAATGTATCCCTCTAATTTGCAATCTGCACTTTGGTGGAAAACTGAAATGTATACAACTTAATGTCAGAACATAGTATGCACTGAGAAAGTAACTTTTTTGTCTTGATGAACAGAGGCATGAAACAACTTTCAAACTACTCATACCTATGTGGGAAGTTAAGCAAAGGTGTTTCCATTAGGTTTGCAGTCAGAACTTTTGAGTACAATTGAAATGTATACTACTTTTATGTCAAAGCATTCTATTCACTGAGAAATCAACTTTTTTGTCTTTATGTGCACAGGTATGAAACAACTTATCGACATCTCAGAATCATGTGGGAAGTTAACCTAAGGTGTTTCCATTAGCTTTGCAGTAAGTGCTTTGGTGTAAAATTGAAATGTACAGTATTTGTATTTTCAAAGCTTTGTATGCACTGAGATAACAACTTTTTTGTGCTGATGTGTGGAGCCATGAAACAACTTTCAAAATACTCATAATCATTTGGGAAGTTACCCTAAGGTGTTTCCATTAGTTTTCCAGCATGTAATTTGATGCAAAATTGAAGTCTATACTATTTGTATTATCTAACCATTTTATGCCCTGAGTTAACAACTTTTTTGTCTTGATTTGTAGATCCATGAGACAACTTTGAAACAGCTCAGAAACATGTGGGAAGTTAACTTAATATGTATCCATCTGGTTTGCAGTCTGCACTTTGTTGGAAAATTGAAATGTATACCACCTTAATGTCAGAACATAGTATGCACTGAGAAAGTAACTTTTTTGTCTTGATGAACAGAGGCATGAAACAACTTTCAAACTACTCATACCTATGTGGGAAGTTAAGAAAATGTGTTTCCATTAAGTTTGCAGTCAGAACTTTTGAGTACAATTGAAATGTATTCTACTTTTATGTCAAAGCATTCTATTCACTGAGAAATCAACTTTTTTGTCTTTATGTGCACAGGTATGAAACAACTTTCAGACATCTCAGAATCACGTGGGAAGTTAACCTAAGGTGTTTCCATTAGGTTTGCAGTAAGTGCTTTGGTGTAAAGTTGAAATGTATACTATTTGTATTATCTAAGCATTGTATGCACTGAGATAACAACTTTTTTGTGTTGATGAGTGGAGCCATGAGACAACTTTCAAACAGCTCAGAAACATGTGGGAAGTTAACTTAAAATGTATCCCTCTGGTTTGCAATCTGCACTTTGGTGGAAAACTGAAATGTATACAACTTAATGTCAGAACATAGTATGCACTGAGAAAGTAACTTTTTTGTCTTGATGAACAGAGGCATGAAACAACTTTCAAACTACTCATACCTATGTGGGAAGTTAAGCAAAGGTGTTTCCATTAGGTTTGCATTCAGAACTTTTGAGTACAATTGAAATGTATACGACTTTTATGTCAAAGCATTCTAATCACTGAGAAATCAACTTTTTTGTCTTTATGTGCACAGGTATGAAACAACTTTCAGACATCTCAGAATCATGTGGGAAGTTAACCTAAGGTGTTTCAATTAGGTTTCCAGTAAGTGCTTTGGTGTAAAGTTGAAATGTATACTATTTGTATTATCTAAGCATTGTATGCACTGAGATAACAACTTTTTTGTGTTGATGAGTGGAGCCATGAGACAACTTTCAAACAGCTCAGAAAGATGTGGGAAGTTAACTTAAAATGTATCCCTCTAATTTGCAATCTGCACTTTGGTGGAAAACTGAAATGTATACAACTTAATGTCAGAACATAGTATGCACTGAGAAAGTAACTTTTTTGTCTTGATGAACAGAGGCATGAAACAACTTTCAAACTACTCATACCTATGTGGGAAGTTAAGCAAAGGTGTTTCCATTAGGTTTGCAGTCAGAACTTTTGAGTACAATTGAAATGTATACTACTTTTATGTCAAAGCATTCTATTCACTGAGAAATCAACATTTTTGTCTTTATGTGCACAGGTATGAAACAACTTTCAGACATCTCAGAATCATGTGGGAAGTTAACCTAAGGTGTTTCCATTAGTTTTCCAGCATGTACTTTGAGGCAAAATTGAAATCTATACTATTTGTATTATCTAACCATTTTATGCCCTGAGTTAACAACTTTTTTGTCTTGATTTGTAGATCCATGAGACAACTTTGAAACAGCTCAGAAACATGTGGAAAGTTAACTTAATATGTATCCATCTGGTTTGCAGTCTGCACTTTGTTGGAAAATTGAAATGTATACCACCTTAATGTGAGAACATAGTATGCACTGAGAAAGTAACTTTTTTGTCTTGATGAACAGAGGCATGAAACAACTTTCAAACTACTCATAGCTATGTGGGAAGTTAAGCAAATGTGTTTCCATTAAGTTTGCAGTCAGAACTTTTGAGTACAAGTGAAATGTATATTACTTTTATGTCAAAGCATTCTATTCACTGAGAAATCAACTTTTTTGTCTTTATGTGCACAGGTATGAAACAACTTTCAGACATCTCAGAATCACGTGGGAAGTTAACCTAAGGTGTTTCCATTAGGTTTGCAGTAAGTGCTTTGGTGTAAAGTTGAAATGTATACTATTTGTATTATCTAAGCATTGTATGCACTGAGATAACAACTTTTTTGTGTTGATGAGTGGAGCCATGAGACAACTTTGAAACAGCTCAGAAGCATGTGGGAAGTTAACTTAATATGTCTCCATCTGGTTTGCACTCTGCACTTTGTTGGAAAATTGAAATGTATACCACCTTAATGTCAGAACATAGTATGAACTGAGAAAGTAACTTTTTTGTCTTGATGAACAGAGGCATGAAACAACTTTCAAACTACTCATAGCAATGTGGGAAGTTAAGCAAATGTGTTTCCATTAAGTTTGCAGTCAGAACTTTTGAGTACAATTGAAATGTATACTACTTTTATGTCAAAGCATTCTATTCACTGAGAAATCAACTTTTTTGTCTTTATGTGCACAGGTATGAAATAAATTTCAGACATCTCAGAATCATGTGGGAAGTTAACCTAAGGTGTTTCCATTAGGTTTGCAGTAAGTGCTTTGGTGTAAAATTGAAATGTATACTATTTGTATTATGTAAGCATTGTATGCACTGAGATAACAACTTTTTTGTGTTGATGAGTGGAGCCATGAGACAACTTTCAAACAGCTCAGAAAGATGTGGGAAGTTAACTTAAAATGTATCCATCTGGTTTGCACTCTGCACTTTGTTGGAAAATTGAAATGTATACCACCTTAATGTCAGAACATAGTATGCACTGAGAAAGTAACTTTTTTGTCTTGATGAACAGAGGCATGAAACAACTTTCAAACTGCTCATACCTATGTGGGAAGTTAAGCAAAGGTGTTTCCATTAGGTTTGCAGTCAGAACTTTTGAGTACAATTGAAATGTATACTACTTTTATGTCAAAGCATTCTATTCACTGAGAAATCAACTTTTTTGTCTTTATGTGCACAGGTATGAAACAACTTTCAGACATCTCAGAATCATGTGGGAAGTTAACCTAAGGTGTTTCCATTAGCTTTGCAGTAAGTGCTTTGGTGTAAAATTGAAATGTACAGTATTTGTATTTTCAAAGCTTTGTATGCTCTGAGAAAACAACTTTTTTGTGTTGATGTGTGGAGCCATGAAACAACTTTCAAAATACTCATAATCATTTGGGAAGTTACCCTAAGGTGTTTCCATTAGTTTTCCAGCATGTACTTTGAGGCAAAATTGAAATCTATACTATTTGTATTATCTAACCATTTTCTGCCCTGAGTTAACAACGTTTTTGTCTTGATTTGTAGATCCATGAGACAACTTTGAAACAGCTCAGAAACTTGTGGGAAGTTAACTTAATATGTATCCATCTGGTTTGCAGTCTGCACTTTGTTGGAAAATTGAAATGTATACCACCTTAATGTCAGAACATAGTATGCACTGAGAAAGTAACTTTTTTGTCTTGATGAACAGAGGCATGAGACAACTTTCAAACTACTCATAGCTATGTGGGAAGTTAAGCAAATGTGTTTCCATTAAGTTTGCAGTCAGAACTTTTGAGTACAATTGAAATGTATACAACTTGTATGTCAAAGCATTCTATTCACTGAGAAATCAACTTTTTTGTCTTTATGTGCACAGGTATGAAACAACTTTCAGACATCTCAGAATCACGTGGGAAGTTAACCTAAGGTGTTTCCATTAGGTTTGCAGTAAGTGCTTTGGTGTAAAGTTGAAATGTATACTATTTGTATTATCTAAGCATTGTATGCACTGAGATAACAACTTTTTTGTGTTGATGAGTGGAGCCATGAGACAACTTTCAAACAGCTCAGAAAGATGTGAGAAGTTAACTTAAAATGTATCCCTCTAATTTGTAATCTGCACTTTGGTGGAAAACTGAAATGTATACAACTTAATGTCAGAACATAGTCTGCACTGAGAAAGTAACTTTTTTGTCTTGATGAACAGAGGCATGAAACAACTTTCAAACTACTCATACCTATGTGGGAAGTTAAGCAAAGGTGTTTCCATTAGGTTTGCAGTCAGAACTTTTGAGTACAATTCAAATGTATACTACTTTTATGTCAAAGCATTCTATTCACTGAGAAATCAACTTTTTTGTCTTTATGTGCACAGGTATGAAACAAATTTCAGACATCTCAGAATCATGTGGGAAGTTAACCTAAGGTGTTTCCATTAGCTTTGCAGTAAGTGCTTTGGTGTAAAATTGAAATGTACAGTGTTTGTATTTTCAAAGCTTTGTATGCACTGAGATAACAACTTTTTTGTGCTGATGTGTGGAGCCATGAAACAACTTTCAAAATACTCATAATCATTTGGGAAGTTACCCTAAGGTGTTTCCATTAGTTTTCCAGCATGTAATTTGATGCAAAATTGAAATCTATACTATTTGTATTATCTAACCATTTTATGCCCTGAGTTAACAACTTTTTTGTCTTGATTTGTAGATCCATGAGACAACTTTGAAACAGCACAGAAACATGTGGGAAGTTAACTTAATATGTATCCATCTGGTTTGCAGTCTGCACTTTGTTGGAAAATTGAAATGTATACCACCTTAATGTCAGAACATAGTATGCACTGAGAAAGTAACTTTTTTGTCTTGATGAACAGAGGCATGAAACAACTTTCAAACTACTCATACCTATGTGGGAAGTTAAGAAAATGTGTTTCCATTAAGTTTGCAGTCAGAACTTTTGAGTACAATTGAAATGTATTCTACTTTTATGTCTAAGCATTCTATTCACTGAGAAATCAACTTTTTTGTCTTTATGTGCACAGGTATGAAACAACTTTCAGACTCTCAGAATCACGTGGGAAGTTAACCTAAGGTGTTTCCATTAGGTTTGCAGTAAGTGCTTTGGTGTAACGTTGAAAAGTATACTATTTGTTTTATCTAAGCATTGTATGCACTGAGAAAACAACTTTTTTGTGTTGATGAGTGGAGCCATGAGACAACTTTCAAACAGCTCAGAAACATGTGGGAAGTTAACTTAAAATGTATCCCTCTGGTTTGCAATCTCCACTTTGGTGGAAAACTGAAATGTATACAACTTAATGTCAGAACATAGTATGCACTGAGAAAGTAACTTTTTTGTCTTGATGAACAGAGGCATGAAACAACTTACAAACTACTCATACCTATGTGGGAAGTTAAGCAAAGGTGTTTCCATTAGGTTTGCAGTCAGAACTTTTGAGTACAATTGAAATGTATACTACTTTTATGTCAAAGCATTCTATTCACTGAGAAATCAACTTTTTTGTCTTTATGTGCACAGGTATGAAACAACTTTCAGACATCTCAGAATCACGTGGGAAGTTAACCTAAGGTGTTTCCATTAGGTTTGCAGTAAGTGCTTTGGTGTAAAGTTGAAATGTATACTATTTGTATTATCTAAGCATTGTATGCACTGAGATAACAACTTTTTTGTGTTGATGAGTGGAGCCATGAGACAACTTTCAAACAGCTCAGAAAGATGTGGGAAGTTAACTTAAAATGTATCCCTCTAATTTGCAATCTGCACTTTGGTGGAAAACTGAAATGTATACAACTTAATGTCAGAACATAGTATGCACTGAGAAAGTAACTTTTTTGTCTTGATGAACAGAGGCATGAAACAACTTTCAAACTACTCATACCTATGTGGGAAGTTAAGCAAAGGTGTTTCCATTAGGTTTGCAGTCAGAACTTTTGAGTACAATTGAAATGTATACTACTTTTATGTCAAAGCATTCTATTCACTGAGAAATCAACTTTTTTGTCTTTATGTGCACAGGTATGAAACAACTTTCAGACATCTCAGAATCATGTGGGAAGTTAACCTAAGGTGTTTCCATTAGCTTTGCAGTAAGTGCTTTGGTGTAAAATTGAAATGTACAGTATTTGTATTTTCAAAGCTTTGTATGCACTGAGATAACAACTTTTTTGTGCTGATGTGTGGAGCCATGAAACAACTTTCAAAATACTCATAATCATTTGGGAAGTTACCCTAAGGTGTTTCCATTAGTTTTCCAGCATGTAATTTGATGCAAAATTGAAATCTATACTATTTGTATTATCTAACCATTTTATGCCCTGAGTTAACAACTTTTTTGTCTTGATTTGTAGATCCATGAGACAACTTTGAAACAGCTCAGAAACATGTGGGAAGTTAACTTAATATGTATCCATCTGGTTTGCAGTCTGCACTTTGTTGGAAAATTGAAATGTATACCACCTTAATGTCAGAACATAGTATGCACTGAGAAAGTAACTTTTTTGTCTTGATGAACAGAGGCATGAAACAACTTTCAAACTACTCATACCAATGTGGGAAGTTAAGAAAATGTGTTTCCATTAAGTTTGCAGTCAGAACTTTTGAGTACAATTGAAATGTATTCTACTTTTATGTCAAAGCATTCTATTCACTGAGAAATCAACTTTTTTGTCTTTATGTGCACAGGTATGAAACAACTTTCAGACATCTCAGAATCACGTGGGAATTTAACCTAAGGTGTTTCCATTAGGTTTGCAGTAAGTGCTTTGGTGTAAAGTTGAAATGTATACTATTTGTATTATCTAAGCATTGTATGCACTGAGATAACAACTTTTTTGTGTTGATGAGTGGAGCCATGAGACAACTTTCAAACAGCTCAGAAACATGTGGGAAGTTAACTTAAAATGTATCCCTCTGGTTTGCAATCTGCACTTTGGTGGAAAACTGAAATGTATACAACTTAATGTCAGAACATAGTATGCACTGAGAAAGTAACTTTTTTGTCTTGATGAACAGAGGCATGAAACAACTTTCAAACTACTCATACCTATGTGGGAAGTTAAGCAAAGGTGTTTCCATTAGGTTTGCAGTCAGAACTTTTGAGTACAATTGAAATGTATACTACTTTTATGTCAAAGCATTCTATTCACTGAGAAATCAACTTTTTTGTCTTTATGTGCACAGGTATGAAACAACTTTCAGACATCTCAGAATCATGTGGGAAGTTAACCTAAGGTGTTTCAATTAGGTTTCCAGTAAGTGCTTTGGTGTAAAGTTGAAATGTATACTATTTGTATTATCTAAGCATTGTATGCACTGAGATAACAACTTTTTTGTGTTGATGAGTGGAGCCATGAGACAACTTTCAAACAGCTCAGAAAGATGTGGGAAGTTAACTTAAAATGTATCCCTCTAATTTGCAATCTGCACTTTGGTGGAAAACTGAAATGTATACAACTTAATGTCAGAACATAGTATGCACTGAGAAAGTAACTTTTTTGTCTTGATGAACAGAGGCATGAAACAACTTTCAAACTACTCATACCTATGTGGGAAGTTAAGCAAAGGTGTTTCCATTAGGTTTGCAGTCAGAACTTTTGAGTACAATTGAAATGTATACTACTTTTATGTCAAAGCATTCTATTCACTGAGAAATCAACATTTTTGTCTTTATGTGCACAGGTATGAAACAACTTTCAGACATCTCAGAATCATTGGGAAGTTAACCTAAGGTGTTTCCATTAGCTTTGCAGTAAGTGCTTTGGTGTAAAATTGAAATGTACAGTATTTGTATTTTCAAAGCTTTGTATGCACTGAGAAAACAACTTTTTTGTGTTGATGTGTGGAGCCATGAAACAACTTTCAGACATCTCAGAATCACGTGGGAAGTTAACCTAAGGTGTTTCCATTAGGTTTGCAGTAAGTGCTTTGGTGTAAAGTTGAAATGTATACCATTTGTATTATCTAAGCATTGTATGCACTGAGATAACAACTTTTTTGTGTTGATGAGTGGAGCCATGAGACAACTTTGAAACAGCTCAGAAGCATGTGGGAAGTTAACTTAATATGTCTCCATCTGGTTTGCAGTCTGCACTTTGTTGGAAAATTGAAATGTATACCACCTTAATGTCAGAACATAGTATGAACTGAGAAAGTAACCTTTTTTGTCTTGATGAACAGAGGCATGAAACAACTTTCAAACTACTCATAGCAATGTGGGAAGTTAAGCAAATGTGTTTCCATTAAGTTTGCAGTCAGAACTTTTGAGTACAATTGAAATGTATACTACTTTTATGTCAAAGCATTCTATTCACTGAGAAATCAACTTTTTTGTCTTTATGCGCACAGGTATGAAATAAATTTCAGACATCTCAGAATCATGTGGGAAGTTAACCTAAGGTGTTTCCATTAGGTTTGCAGTAAGTGCTTTGGTGTAAAATTGAAATGTATACTATTTGTATTATGTAAGCATTGTATGCACTGAGATAACAACTTTTTTGTGTTGATGAGTGGAGCCATGAGACAACTTTCAAACAGCTCAGAAAGATGTGGGAAGTTAACTTAAAATGTATCCATCTGGTTTGCACTCTGCACTTTGTTGGAAAATTGAAATGTATACCACCTTAATGTCAGAACATAGTATGCACTGAGAAAGTAACTTTTTTGTCTTGATGAACAGAGGCATGAAACAACTTTCAAACTACTCATACCTATGTGGGAAGTTAAGAAAATGTGTTTCCATTAAGTTTGCAGTCAGAACTTTTGAGTACAATTGAAATGTATTCTACTTTTATGTCTAAGCATTCTATTCACTGAGAAATCAACTTTTTTGTCTTTATGTGCACAGGTATGAAACAACTTTCAGACTCTCAGAATCACGTGGGAAGTTAACCTAAGGTGTTTCCATTAGGTTTGCAGTAAGTGCTTTGGTGTAAAGTTGAAATGTATACTATTTGTTTTATCTAAGCATTGTATGCACTGAGATAACAACTTTTTTGTGTTGATGAGTGGAGCCATGAGACAACTTTCAAACAGCTCAGAAACATGTGGGAAGTTAACTTAATATGTATCCATCTGGTTTGCAGTCTGCACTTTGTTGGAAAATTGAAATGTATACCACCTTAATGTCAGAACATAGTATGCACTGAGAAAGTAACTTTTTTGTCTTGATGAACAGAGGCATGAAACAACTTTCAAACTACTCATAGCTATGTGGGAAGTTAAGCAAATGTGTTTCCATTAAGTTTGCAGTCAGAACTTTTGAGTACAATTGAAATGTATATTACTTTTATGTCAAAGCATTCTATTCACTGAGAAATCAACTTTTTTGTCTTTATGTGCACAGGTATGAAACAACTTTCAGACATCTCAGAATCATGTGGGAAGTTAACCTAAGGTGTTTCAATTAGGTTTCCAGTAAGTGCTTTGGTGTAAAGTTGAAATGTATACTATTTGTATTATCTAAGCATTGTATGCACTGAGATAACAACTTTTTTGTGTTGATGAGTGGAGCCATGAGACAACTTTCAAACAGCTCAGAAACATGTGGGAAGTTAACTTAAAATGTATCCCTCTAATTTGCAATCTGCACTTTGGTGGAAAACTGAAATGTATACAACTTAATGTCAGAACATAGTATGCACTGAGAAAGTAACTTTTTTGTCTTGATGAACAGAGGCATGAAACAACTTTCAAACTACTCATACCTATGTGGGAAGTTAAGCAAAGGTGTTTCCATTAGGTTTGCAGTCAGAACTTTTGAGTACAATTGAAATGTATACTACTTTTATGTCAAAGCATTCTATTCACTGAGAAATCAACATTTTTGTCTTTATGTGCACAGGTATGAAACAACTTTCAGACATCTCAGAATCATTGGGAAGTTAACCTAAGGTGTTTCCATTAGCTTTGCAGTAAGTGCTTTGGTGTAAAATTGAAATGTACAGTATTTGTATTTTCAAAGCTTTGTATGCACTGAGAAAACAACTTTTTTGTGTTGATGTGTGGAGCCATGAAACAACTTTCAAAATACTCAGAATCATTTGGGAAGTTACCCTAAGGTGTTTCCATTAGTTTTCCAGCATGTACTTTGAGGCAAAATTGAAATCTATACTATTTGTATTATCTAACCATTTTATGCCCTGAGTTAACAACTTTTTTGTCTTGATTTGTAGATCCATGAGACAACTTTGAAACAGCTCAGAAACATGTGGAAAGTTAACTTAATATGTATCCATCTGGTTTGCAGTCTGCACTTTGTTGGAAAATTGAAATGTATACCACCTTAATGTGAGAACATAGTATGCACTGAGAAAGTAACTTTTTTGTCTTGATGAACAGAGGCATGAAACAACTTTCAAACTACTCATACCTATGTGGGAAGTTAAGCAAAGGTGTTTCCATTAGGTTTGCATTCAGAACTTTTGAGTACAATTGAAATGTATACTACTTTTATGTCAAAGCATTCTATTCACTGAGAAATCAACTTTTTTGTCTTTATGTGCACAGGTATGAAACAACTTTCAGACATCTCAGAATCATGTGGGAAGTTAACCTAAGGTGTTTCAATTAGGTTTCCAGTAAGTGCTTTGGTGTAAAGTTGAAATGTATACTATTTGTATTATCTAAGCATTGTATGCACTGAGATAACAACTTTTTTGTGTTGATGAGTGGAGCCATGAGACAACTTTCAAACAGCTCAGAAAGATGTGGGAAGTTAACTTAAAATGTATCCCTCTAATTTGCAATCTGCACTTTGGTGGAAAACTGAAATGTATACAACTTAATGTCAGAACATAGTATGCACTGAGAAAGTAACTTTTTTGTCTTGATGAACAGAGGCATGAAACAACTTTCAAACTACTCATACCAATGTGGGAAGTTAAGAAAATGTGTTTCCATTAAGTTTGCAGTCAGAACTTTTGAGTACAATTGAAATGTATTCTACTTTCATGTCAAAGCATTCTATTCACTGAGAAATCAACTTTTTTGTCTTTATGTGCACAGGTATGAAACAACTTTCAGACATCTCAGAATCACGTGGGAATTTAACCTAAGGTGTTTCCATTAGGTTTGCAGTAAGTGCTTTGGTGTAAAGTTGAAATGTATACTATTTGTATTATCTAAGCATTGTATGCACTGAGATAACAACTTTTTTGTGTTGATGAGTGGAGCCATGAGACAACTTTCAAACAGCTCAGAAACATGTGGGAAGTTAACTTAAAATGTATCCCTCTGGTTTGCAATCTGCACTTTGGTGGAAAACTGAAATGTATACAACTTAATGTCAGAACATAGTATGCACTGAGAAAGTAACTTTTTTGTCTTGATGAACAGAGGCATGAAACAACTTTCAAACTACTCATACCTATGTGGGAAGTTAAGCAAAGGTGTTTCCATTAGGTTTGCAGTCAGAACTTTTGAGTACAATTGAAATGTATACTACTTTTATGTCAAAGCATTCTATTCACTGAGAAATCAACTTTTTTGTCTTTATGTGCACAGGTATGAAACAACTTTCAGACATCTCAGAATCATGTGGGAAGTTAACCTAAGGTGTTTCAATTAGGTTTCCAGTAAGTGCTTTGGTGTAAAGTTGAAATGTATACTATTTGTATTATCTAAGCATTGTATGCACTGAGATAACAACTTTTTTGTGTTGATGAGTGGAGCCATGAGACAACTTTCAAACAGCTCAGAAAGATGTGGGAAGTTAACTTAAAATGTATCCCTCTAATTTGCAATCTGCACTTTGGTGGAAAACTGAAATGTATACAACTTAATGTCAGAACATAGTATGCACTGAGAAAGTAACTTTTTTGTCTTGATGAACAGAGGCATGAAACAACTTTCAAACTACTCATACCTATGTGGGAAGTTAAGCAAAGGTGTTTCCATTAGGTTTGCAGTCAGAACTTTTGAGTACAATTGAAATGTATACTACTTTTATGTCAAAGCATTCTATTCACTGAGAAATCAACATTTTTGTCTTTATGTGCACAGGTATGAAACAACTTTCAGACATCTCAGAATCATTGGGAAGTTAACCTAAGGTGTTTCCATTAGCTTTGCAGTAAGTGCTTTGGTGTAAAATTGAAATGTACAGTATTTGTATTTTCAAAGCTTTGTATGCACTGAGAAAACAACTTTTTTGTGTTGATGTGTGGAGCCATGAAACAACTTTCAGACATCTCAGAATCACGTGGGAAGTTAACCTAAGGTGTTTCCATTAGGTTTGCAGTAAGTGCTTTGGTGTAAAGTTGAAATGTATACTATTTGTATTATCTAAGCATTGTATGCACTGAGATAACAACTTTTTTGTGTTGATGAGTGGAGCCATGAGACAACTTTGAAACAGCTCAGAAGCATGTGGGAAGTTAACTTAATATGTCTCCATCTGGTTTGCAGTCTGCACTTTGTTGGAAAATTGAAATGTATACCACCTTAATGTCAGAACATAGTATGAACTGAGAAAGTAACCTTTTTTGTCTTGATGAACAGAGGCATGAAACAACTTTCAAACTACTCATAGCAATGTGGGAAGTTAAGCAAATGTGTTTCCATTAAGTTTGCAGTCAGAACTTTTGAGTACAATTGAAATGTATACTACTTTTATGTCAAAGCATTCTATTCACTGAGAAATCAACTTTTTTGTCTTTATGCGCACAGGTATGAAATAAATTTCAGACATCTCAGAATCATGTGGGAAGTTAACCTAAGGTGTTTCCATTAGGTTTGCAGTAAGTGCTTTGGTGTAAAATTGAAATGTATACTATTTGTATTATGTAAGCATTGTATGCACTGAGATAACAACTTTTTTGTGTTGATGAGTGGAGCCATGAGACAACTTTCAAACAGCTCAGAAAGATGTGGGAAGTTAACTTAAAATGTATCCATCTGGTTTGCACTCTGCACTTTGTTGGAAAATTGAAATGTATACCACCTTAATGTCAGAACATAGTATGCACTGAGAAAGTAACTTTTTTGTCTTGATGAACAGAGGCATGAAACAACTTTCAAACTACTCATACCTATGTGGGAAGTTAAGAAAATGTGTTTCCATTAAGTTTGCAGTCAGAACTTTTGAGTACAATTGAAATGTATTCTACTTTTATGTCTAAGCATTCTATTCACTGAGAAATCAACTTTTTTGTCTTTATGTGCACAGGTATGAAACAACTTTCAGACTCTCAGAATCACGTGGGAAGTTAACCTAAGGTGTTTCCATTAGGTTTGCAGTAAGTGCTTTGGTGTAAAGTTGAAATGTATACTATTTGTTTTATCTAAGCATTGTATGCACTGAGATAACAACTTTTTTGTGTTGATGAGTGGAGCCATGAGACAACTTTCAAACAGCTCAGAAACATGTGGGAAGTTAACTTAATATGTATCCATCTGGTTTGCAGTCTGCACTTTGTTGGAAAATTGAAATGTATACCACCTTAATGTCAGAACATAGTATGCACTGAGAAAGTAACTTTTTTGTCTTGATGAACAGAGGCATGAAACAACTTTCAAACTACTCATAGCTATGTGGGAAGTTAAGCAAATGTGTTTCCATTAAGTTTGCAGTCAGAACTTTTGAGTACAATTGAAATGTATATTACTTTTATGTCAAAGCATTCTATTCACTGAGAAATCAACTTTTTTGTCTTTATGTGCACAGGTATGAAACAACTTTCAGACATCTCAGAATCATGTGGGAAGTTAACCTAAGGTGTTTCAATTAGGTTTCCAGTAAGTGCTTTGGTGTAAAGTTGAAATGTATACTATTTGTATTATCTAAGCATTGTATGCACTGAGATAACAACTTTTTTGTGTTGATGAGTGGAGCCATGAGACAACTTTCAAACAGCTCAGAAAGATGTGGGAAGTTAACTTAAAATGTATCCCTCTAATTTGCAATCTGCACTTTGGTGGAAAACTGAAATGTATACAACTTAATGTCAGAACATAGTATGCACTGAGAAAGTAACTTTTTTGTCTTGATGAACAGAGGCATGAAACAACTTTCAAACTACTCATACCTATGTGGGAAGTTAAGCAAAGGTGTTTCCATTAGGTTTGCAGTCAGAACTTTTGAGTACAATTGAAATGTATACTACTTTTATGTCAAAGCATTCTATTCACTGAGAAATCAACATTTTTGTCTTTATGTGCACAGGTATGAAACAACTTTCAGACATCTCAGAATCATTGGGAAGTTAACCTAAGGTGTTTCCATTAGCTTTGCAGTAAGTGCTTTGGTGTAAAATTGAAATGTACAGTATTTGTATTTTCAAAGCTTTGTATGCACTGAGAAAACAACTTTTTTGTGTTGATGTGTGGAGCCATGAAACAACTTTCAAAATACTCAGAATCATTTGGGAAGTTACCCTAAGGTGTTTCCATTAGTTTTCCAGCATGTACTTTGAGGCAAAATTGAAATCTATACTATTTGTATTATCTAACCATTTTATGCCCTGAGTTAACAACTTTTTTGTCTTGATTTGTAGATCCATGAGACAACTTTGAAACAGCTCAGAAACATGTGGAAAGTTAACTTAATATGTATCCATCTGGTTTGCAGTCTGCACTTTGTTGGAAAATTGAAATGTATACCACCTTAATGTGAGAACATAGTATGCACTGAGAAAGTAACTTTTTTGTCTTGATGAACAGAGGCATGAAACAACTTTCAAACTACTCATACCTATGTGGGAAGTTAAGCAAAGGTGTTTCCATTAGGTTTGCATTCAGAACTTTTGAGTACAATTGAAATGTATACTACTTTTATGTCAAAGCATTCTATTCACTGAGAAATCAACTTTTTTGTCTTTATGTGCACAGGTATGAAACAACTTTCAGACATCTCAGAATCATGTGGGAAGTTAACCTAAGGTGTTTCAATTAGGTTTCCAGTAAGTGCTTTGGTGTAAAGTTGAAATGTATACTATTTGTATTATCTAAGCATTGTATGCACTGAGATAACAACTTTTTTGTGTTGATGAGTGGAGCCATGAGACAACTTTCAAACAGCTCAGAAAGATGTGGGAAGTTAACTTAAAATGTATCCCTCTAATTTGCAATCTGCACTTTGGTGGAAAACTGAAATGTATACAACTTAATGTCAGAACATAGTATGCACTGAGAAAGTAACTTTTTTGTCTTGATGAACAGAGGCATGAAACAACTTTCAAACTACTCATACCTATGTGGGAAGTTAAGCAAAGGTGTTTCCATTAGGTTTGCAGTCAGAACTTTTGAGTACAATTGAAATGTATACTACTTTTATGTCAAAGCATTCTATTCACTGAGAAATCAACATTTTTGTCTTTATGTGCACAGGTATGAAACAACTTTCAGACATCTCAGAATCATGTGGGAAGTTAACCTAAGGTGTTTCCATTAGTTTTCCAGCATGTACTTTGAGGCAAAATTCAAATCTATACTATTTGTATTATCTAACCATTTTATGCCCTGAGTTAACAACTTTTTTGTCTTGATTTGTAGATCCATGAGACAACTTTGAAACAGCTCAGAAACATGTGGAAAGTTAACTTAATATGTATCCATCTGGTTTGCAGTCTGCACTTTGTTGGAAGATTGAAATGTATACCACCTTAATGTGAGAACATAGTATGCACTGAGAAAGTAACTTTTTTGTCTTGATGAACAGAGGCATGAAACAACTTTCAAACTACTCATAGCTATGTGGGAAGTTAAGCAAATGTGTTTCCATTAAGTTTGCAGTCAGAACTTTTGAGTACAAGTGAAATGTATATTACTTTTATGTCAAAGCATTCTATTCACTGAGAAATCAACTTTTTTGTCTTTATGTGCACAGGTATGAAACAACTTTCAGACATCTCAGAATCACGTGGGAAGTTAACCTAAGGTGTTTCCATTAGGTTTGCAGTAAGTGCTTTGGTGTAAAGTTGAAATGTATACTATTTGTATTATCTAAGCATTGTATGCACTGAGATAACAACTTTTTTGTGTTGATGAGTGGAGCCATGAGACAACTTTGAAACAGCTCAGAAGCATGTGGGAAGTTAACTTATATGTCTCCATCTGGTTTGCACTCTGCACTTTGTTGGAAAATTGAAATGTATACCACCTTAATGTCAGAACATAGTATGAACTGAGAAAGTAACTTTTTTGTCTTGATGAACAGAGGCATGAAACAACTTTCAAACTACTCATAGCAATGTGGGAAGTTAAGCAAATGTGTTTCCATTAAGTTTGCAGTCAGAACTTTTGAGTACAATTGAAATGTATACTACTTTTATGTCAAAGCATTCTATTCACTGAGAAATCAACTTTTTTGTCTTTATGTGCACAGGTATGAAATAAATTTCAGACATCTCAGAATCATGTGGGAAGTTAACCTAAGGTGTTTCCATTAGGTTTGCAGTAAGTGCTTTGGTGTAAAATTGAAATGTATACTATTTGTATTATGTAAGCATTGTATGCACTGAGATAACAACTTTTTTGTGTTGATGAGTGGAGCCATGAGACAACTTTGAAACAGCTCAGAAAGATGTGGGAAGTTAACTTAAAATGTATCCATCTGGTTTGCACTCTGCACTTTGTTGGAAAATTGAAATGTATACCACCTTAATGTCAGAACATAGTATGCACTGAGAAAGTAACTTTTTTGTCTTGATGAACAGAGGCATGAGACAACTTTCAAACTACTCATAGCTATGTGGGAAGTTAAGCAAATGTGTTTCCATTAAGTTTGCAGTCAGAACTTTTGAGTACAATTGAAATGTATACAACTTGTATGTCAAAGCATTCTATTCACTGAGAAATCAACTTTTTTGTCTTTATGTGCACAGGTATGAAACAACTTTCAGACATCTCAGAATCACGTCGGAAGTTAACCTAAGGTGTTTCCATTAGGTTTGCAGTAAGTGCTTTGGTGTAAAGTTGAAATGTATACTATTTGTATTATCTAAGCATTGTATGCACTGAGATAACAACTTTTTTGTGTTGATGAGTGGAGCCATGAGACAACTTTCAAACAGCTCAGAAACATGTGGGAAGTTAACTTAAAATGTATCCCTCTGGTTTGCAATCTGCACTTTGGTGGAAAACTGAAATGTATACAACTTAAAGTCAGAACATAGTATGCACTGAGAAAGTAACTTTTCTGTCTTGATGAACAGAGGCATGAAACAACTTTCAAACTACTCATACCTATGTGGGAAGTTAAGCAAAGGTGTTTCCATTAGGTTTGCAGTCAGAACTTTTGAGTACAATTGAAATGTATACTACTTTTATGTCAAAGCATTCTATTCACTGAGAAATCAACTTTTTTGTCTTTATGTGCACAGGTATGAAACAACTTTCAGACATCTCAGAATCACGTGGGAAGTTAACCTAAGGTGTTTCCATTAGGTTTGCAGTAAGTGCTTTGGTGTAAAGTTGAAATGTATACTATTTGTATTATCTAAGCATTGTATGCACTGAGATAACAACTTTTTTGTGTTGATGAGTGGAGCCATGAGACAACTTTCAAACAGCTCAGAAAGATGTGAGAAGTTAACTTAAAATGTATCCCTCTAATTTGTAATCTGCACTTTGGTGGAAAACTGAAATGTATACAACTTAATGTCAGAACATAGTATGCACTGAGAAAGTAACTTTTTTGTCTTGATGAACAGAGGCATGAAACAACTTTCAAACTACTCATACCTATGTGGGAAGTTAAGCAAAGGTGTTTCCATTAGGTTTGCAGTCAGAACTTTTGCGTACAATTCAAATGTATACTACTTTTATGTCAAAGCATTCTATTCACTGAGAAATCAACTTTTTTGTCTTTATGTGCACAGGTATGAAACAAATTTCAGACATCTCAGAATCATGTGGGAAGTTAACCTAAGGTGTTTCCATTAGCTTTGCAGTAAGTGCTTTGGTGTAAAATTGAAATGTACAGTGTTTGTATTTTCAAAGCTTTGTATGCACTGAGATAACAACTTTTTTGTGCTGATGTGTGGAGCCATGAAACAACTTTCAAAATACTCATAATCATTTGGGAAGTTACCCTAAGGTGTTTCCATTAGTTTTCCAGCATGTAATTTGATGCAAAATTGAAATCTATACTATTTGTATTATCTAACCATTTTATGCCTGAGTTAACAACTTTTTTGTCTTGATTTGTAGATCCATGAGACAACTTTGAAACAGCTCAGAAACATGTGGGAAGTTAACTTAATATGTATCCATCTGGTTTGCAGTCTGCACTTTGTTGGAAAATTGAAATGTATACCACCTTAATGTCAGAACATAGTATGCACTGAGAAAGTAACTTTTTTGTCTTGATGAACAGAGGCATGAAACAACTTTCAAACTACTCATACCAATGTGGGAAGTTAAGAAAATGTGTTTCCATTAAGTTTGCAGTCAGAACTTTTGAGTACAATTGAAATGTATTCTACTTTTATGTCAAAGCATTCTATTCACTGAGAAATCAACTTTTTTGTCTTTATGTGCACAGGTATGAAACAACTTTCAGACATCTCAGAATCACGTGGGAATTTAACCTAAGGTGTTTCCATTAGGTTTGCAGTAAGTGCTTTGGTGTAAAGTTGAAATGTATACTATTTGTATTATCTAAGCATTGTATGCACTGAGATAACAACTTTTTTGTGTTGATGAGTGGAGCCATGAGACAACTTTCAAACAGCTCAGAAACATGTGGGAAGTTAACTTAAAATGTATCCCTCTGGTTTGCAATCTGCACTTTGGTGGAAAACTGAAATGTATACAACTTAATGTCAGAACATAGTATGCACTGAGAAAGTAACTTTTTTGTCTTGATGAACAGAGGCATGAAACAACTTTCAAACTACTCATACCTATGTGGGAAGTTAAGCAAAGGTGTTTCCATTAGGTTTGCAGTCAGAACTTTTGAGTACAATTGAAATGTATACTACTTTTATGTCAAAGCATTCTATTCACTGAGAAATCAACTTTTTTGTCTTTATGTGCACAGGTATGAAACAACTTTCAGACATCTCAGAATCATGTGGGAAGTTAACCTAAGGTGTTTCAATTAGGTTTCCAGTAAGTGCTTTGGTGTAAAGTTGAAATGTATACTATTTGTATTATCTAAGCATTGTATGCACTGAGATAACAACTTTTTTGTGTTGATGAGTGGAGCCATGAGACAACTTTCAAACAGCTCAGAAAGATGTGGGAAGTTAACTTAAAATATATCCCTCTAATTTGCAATCTGCACTTTGGTGGAAAACTGAAATGTATACAACTTAATGTCAGAACATAGTATGCACTGAGAAAGTAACTTTTTTGTCTTGATGAACAGAGGCATGAAACAACTTTCAAACTACTCATACCTATGTGGGAAGTTAAGCAAAGGTGTTTCCATTAGGTTTGCAGTCAGAACTTTTGAGTACAATTGAAATGTATACTACTTTTATGTCAAAGCATTCTATTCACTGAGAAATCAACATTTTTGTCTTTATGTGCACAGGTATGAAACAACTTTCAGACATCTCAGAATCATTGGGAAGTTAACCTAAGGTGTTTCCATTAGCTTTGCAGTAAGTGCTTTGGTGTAAAATTGAAATGTACAGTATTTGTATTTTCAAAGCTTTGTATGCACTGAGAAAACAACTTTTTTGTGTTGATGTGTGGAGCCATGAAACAACTTTCAGACATCTCAGAATCACGTGGGAAGTTAACCTAAGGTGTTTCCATTAGGTTTGCAGTAAGTGCTTTGGTGTAAAGTTGAAATGTATACCATTTGTATTATCTAAGCATTGTATGCACTGAGATAACAACTTTTTTGTGTTGATGAGTGGAGCCATGAGACAACTTTGAAACAGCTCAGAAGCATGTGGGAAGTTAACTTAATATGTCTCCATCTGGTTTGCAGTCTGCACTTTGTTGGAAAATTGAAATGTATACCACCTTAATGTCAGAACATAGTATGAACTGAGAAAGTAACCTTTTTTGTCTTGATGAACAGAGGCATGAAACAACTTTCAAACTACTCATAGCAATGTGGGAAGTTAAGCAAATGTGTTTCCATTAAGTTTGCAGTCAGAACTTTTGAGTACAATTGAAATGTATACTACTTTTATGTCAAAGCATTCTATTCACTGAGAAATCAACTTTTTTGTCTTTATGCGCACAGGTATGAAATAAATTTCAGACATCTCAGAATCATGTGGGAAGTTAACCTAAGGTGTTTCCATTAGGTTTGCAGTAAGTGCTTTGGTGTAAAATTGAAATGTATACTATTTGTATTATGTAAGCATTGTATGCACTGAGATAACAACTTTTTTGTGTTGATGAGTGGAGCCATGAGACAACTTTCAAACAGCTCAGAAAGATGTGGGAAGTTAACTTAAAATGTATCCATCTGGTTTGCACTCTGCACTTTGTTGGAAAATTGAAATGTATACCACCTTAATGTCAGAACATAGTATGCACTGAGAAAGTAACTTTTTTGTCTTGATGAACAGAGGCATGAAACAACTTTCAAACTACTCATACCTATGTGGGAAGTTAAGAAAATGTGTTTCCATTAAGTTTGCAGTCAGAACTTTTGAGTACAATTGAAATGTATTCTACTTTTATGTCTAAGCATTCTATTCACTGAGAAATCAACTTTTTTGTCTTTATGTGCACAGGTATGAAACAACTTTCAGACTCTCAGAATCACGTGGGAAGTTAACCTAAGGTGTTTCCATTAGGTTTGCAGTAAGTGCTTTGGTGTAAAGTTGAAATGTATACTATTTGTTTTATCTAAGCATTGTATGCACTGAGATAACAACTTTTTTGTGTTGATGAGTGGAGCCATGAGACAACTTTCAAACAGCTCAGAAACATGTGGGAAGTTAACTTAATATGTATCCATCTGGTTTGCAGTCTGCACTTTGTTGGAAAATTGAAATGTATACCACCTTAATGTCAGAACATAGTATGCACTGAGAAAGTAACTTTTTTGTCTTGATGAACAGAGGCATGAAACAACTTTCAAACTACTCATAGCTATGTGGGAAGTTAAGCAAATGTGTTTCCATTAAGTTTGCAGTCAGAACTTTTGAGTACAATTGAAATGTATATTACTTTTATGTCAAAGCATTCTATTCACTGAGAAATCAACTTTTTTGTCTTTATGTGCACAGGTATGAAACAACTTTCAGACATCTCAGAATCATGTGGGAAGTTAACCTAAGGTGTTTCAATTAGGTTTCCAGTAAGTGCTTTGGTGTAAAGTTGAAATGTATACTATTTGTATTATCTCAGCATTGTATGCACTGAGATAACAACTTTTTTGTGTTGATGAGTGGAGCCATGAGACAACTTTCAAACAGCTCAGAAACATGTGGGAAGTTAACTTAAAATGTATCCCTCTAATTTGCAATCTGCACTTTGGTGGAAAACTGAAATGTATACAACTTAATGTCAGAACATAGTATGCACTGAGAAAGTAACTTTTTTGTCTTGATGAACAGAGGCATGAAACAACTTTCAAACTACTCATACCTATGTGGGAAGTTAAGCAAAGGTGTTTCCATTAGGTTTGCAGTCAGAACTTTTGAGTACAATTGAAATGTATACTACTTTTATGTCAAAGCATTCTATTCACTGAGAAATCAACATTTTTGTCTTTATGTGCACAGGTATGAAACAACTTTCAGACATCTCAGAATCATTGGGAAGTTAACCTAAGGTGTTTCCATTAGCTTTGCAGTAAGTGCTTTGGTGTAAAATTGAAATGTACAGTATTTGTATTTTCAAAGCTTTGTATGCACTGAGAAAACAACTTTTTTGTGTTGATGTGTGGAGCCATGAAACAACTTTCAAAATACTCAGAATCATTTGGGAAGTTACCCTAAGGTGTTTCCATTAGTTTTCCAGCATGTACTTTGAGGCAAAATTGAAATCTATACTATTTGTATTATCTAACCATTTTATGCCCTGAGTTAACAACTTTTTTGTCTTGATTTGTAGATCCATGAGACAACTTTGAAACAGC